>NW_017672549.1:74621-112943 GCF_001879085.1 Nicotiana attenuata
GGGGGACCGAAGATAGAGTGTGCTGTCATGAAGAGAAGGGGGGTGTTAAGTATAGCGCATGTATTACATGTGCAATACCTGACTGACTTTTCGGGTTCAGATATAGCGCGTGTAATATATGTGCTATACTTAGTGTTTCAAAATAATAAACATAGCGAATATATTACATGCGCTATATTTTAACGGTCCCATTAAGGTATAGCACAAGTATTATAAGTGCTATACATAGAATTATATTCAAAATATTTTTTCACTTATTTTTGTCTCTTGAGTCAACAAAGGCAACCTTTTGATTCCGTACAGAGCTGAAATACCTATGCTTTTCTAATGGAGTGAGGAAACCCCTTTCCAAAACATGAAAAGTGGAGGTAATGGTTCATGTCCTCCACCTATACATGCTTACATATTGGTCAGAGAAAAGCATCCTCTGGTAGGAATAAGTAAACTTCTATATCAATAACCATTTTGTCTTAGTGATAAGACATATTGGTTATTAATGTAGATGGTTGCCTAGCTAGCTTGTTCCCAACCCCAAAGGCTGCTTTTGTTTAGTAAAAACAATACCTTAGACTGAAATGTAATCACATGGTATGTCTACATGTAATTACAAGATTATCCTTAAAACGTTTAATAATTAAATCGACGTACGCTACGATCCTAAAAAACTCAGGCGTGTTAGGTTCATGTGCATTGCTACTTTTTCTGTTATGGAGAGACGGTACGATTAGAAGAGTATATAATATGATAGTGGCAGGCTGTTAAGCAACTCTCTTGTCTGTATCTTAGTTTATCCATGACCTCATCTCGCACGTACTCATAAACCACTTTTGAATTATAGGGTTTCATCAAAACAAGCGGAGTTTTCATTATAAATTTCTAACCAAGCAAGGACCGTCATCAGACACCATTGTGTGCAGCATCTCAAGCAGTAAGCACCCCTCTCATCATTTTCTGGTAATATGCAATTTTTCCATTTAACCAATAAACAATTAGAAATTTTGGTTCAGTTATCTCTCGTAAAGTTATGGCAAGAGGAAAGATCGCGATCAGAAGAATTGACAATCCGGCAAGCAGGCAGGTGACTTTCTCAAAACGGAAAAGCGGATTAATTAAGAAAGCCAAGGAACTAGCCATCCTTTGCGACGCTGAAGTTGGAGTAACCATCTTTTCCAGTACTGGTCGGCTCTATGAATACTCAAGCTCCAGGTTCTTATTCTTTCCTTCTTATTAGAGAAATTTACCATACAAAATATTTGCAGGAATGATTTGAATCTTAGTCTACTCTACTACGTCTAAATTAAGTTTTCTGTCGCGGAAATAAATAACATCTTCTTTAATTTTAGTGACAGCTGAGACATTATATGCTCAGTTAGAACACAAGTAATTATATATATACTAACAATTAGGAGAATTATATTTAACTCATTATCCTTGGAGCTAGGTGAAAATAATACCCGTCAATCATAATTAAGCAGCAGGTAACAAAACAAAGCTTTCTAATTGGTCCTTTGGCCTGCAGGGTAGTAGACGAATATAATGTTGTATGAATTAGGATGAGGGGTTTTTTACTTTTTACCATAGGGCTGATCACTTTTGTATCGGGGACATGCCTTGAGAAGATAAGATCTGCAAGCCTGCTAGAATAAGAAACAATATGAAAGTGTTGGAAAATTTGGGGAGACTTTATTAGAAGCGCACTGAATCTCTTGAAGACAAGTGAAGGAAAGTGTTTTTACTTATTTTCTCAACTTGGCTTTAAAAAAATGACCATTGGTACCTATTTACTTATCAACACTGTTCTAACGTGCACCTTTTTTTCCAAACACATGTATAGAATCATGTATGCATTCTTACATTAATATTCGATCTAATACACGAACAAAGTAAATACATATACTAGAGATGAATCGAGGTAGTCATAGCTTGGTGAAGATATACATAACTTGGCCTTATGAAAGCTTTGTTTCTGCTTCCTCTTCATAGATGACTTGCAATGTTCTTGGACTCTTGAACACTAGCGACAACAACATAAGTAAATCCTTGCATCGAAGAGTCGTAAAAGTTTTGCAATGAGCCCTTCATCCATCAATTCTTCATTGTATACCCACTCGTTGTTGTCATGTTTATCATTATTTTCTTTTTCTCTAGCTTCATGGAAAGAAGCCTTGTCATCCAATTTTGATGGATGAAAGTAAGGATATTTTTATTCTTCTTTTTACATGGAAAATTGTTACCTATCTACACAAGATTCCTCGTCGTACAGCTACTACATAATTAAGCAGTGCTGAAACCTTTATTTGGCTTCTTGCCATCAATATAATCCTTCAAAAGCAGTTAACTTTTAAATTCTTGATAGCACTACAGAAAATATGTTTCACATTCATTTCAATTTTAAGATTCATCTGTTTCAAATCTTCAAGAATTTCAGGTTTTCCATGGGGTTGGTCCCTCAAGACAATCTGCATTGAAACAAATGATAGAAATTCGAAGAGGAGAAGTATTCCTAATCGGTCGTTTTCTCTTGATGAAAAGTGGAGGAAATGATATTTATTTACTTCTCTCAACTTGGCTAGAACAAAATAAACATACTACCACGCATTTATAGGCATTCTTGTATCATGCACCTAATATACCTATATCATAATTTAATTCTTGACTTTTTAAATTCCAAAGTACATGTACAAAACCATGAATGTATCCTTCGGAAATTTATTTTCGAAGTAAATTCATATACTTGGGATAAATCTAATACATGAATTTACTTAGTTCATGAAATTATAAAATTAATGTAACATACATGCACATGTAAAAGGAAAAAAGTCTAGATAAAATAGGTGCACGCACTGGACTAGATACATGTTATGACATTCCTATAATTATGTACCTTTTAGCCATTTTATTTAAGGAAAGTTGAGGGAGGTAAGAAGAGTACATTCCTCCACTTGTCTTGAAGAGAAATAAACCATGATTGAGAATCCTCTTGTTTTCAAAAAATTTCAACATTTGGCATCAAAGTTAATTGTCTTGGAAAACCTGTGGACAAAGATTTGAAAATGAATGATCTTCAGATTGAAATGAATGTGAATGAGATTAGCTAGATGATGGGACGGGGAAGCACGAGGCTGAAGACATTATATTAGGTCGTAGAACTACTTGCGGGTCCAACTCCCCTCCATTTCTTAATCTCTCCATTTCTCCAAGTTTCAATTTGGATTGGAGAAATTTGTTTTGATTAAAAATCAATGGATAAGATTCAATTAAATAAAATAAAGTTCTACCCATAATTAAAACATTTAATTCTTTCTTTTATTTATTGTTAAATAATATTTTTGCAATCCCACAATTGTAGCTACACATTATCTAAGATTCCTTCTCTCTTTCTTGTACTAATTTTCTTTCTGTGAGTTAATTTTTTTTTTTTTCCAATTCTACAAACTCTTCCATTCTCATTAAAAAATAAGAAATATTAGAAGTAAGTTCTAACCTTTGATAGTAATAATAGAACGGAACAAATATTAGAAGTAAGTTCCAATCTTGCACCAATTTTAGTTCACGCTTACCAATCTGTACGTTAACTTCCGATGTTAACAAGCTACATGGGTTTCCTAAAATCTTCGTATAGTTTGATTGTGTTAAGGACATATTTAATTTGTCTCCTGAGAAAATTGGAAGCAACTATTTTCTTGGGTTGAGTATGATAATTCTACAATTCTCAGTTGTGAATGAAAATATTGATCAAAAGAAAAAAGAATATGATGCTTTCGGTTTACTTCTTTTGTAGAAGCACAACAACATACCCAGTATTATCTCACATCGTGGGGTCTGGGAGGGTTGTGTGTAAGAAGACCTTACCCCTACCTTATGAAGGTAGAGAGGTTGTTTCCAATATACCCTCGGATAAGGAAAACACAAGAACCACATTAATTAAAAGATAGACAATGAGAGACAACACCAAAAAACCATGTAAAAGCAACATATAAACAACACGGGTAATAAGATGATCATAATGAAAGAAATTGACGGGTGGTCATAGAAACCTACTACCAACAAAATGTGAGAGTGCGTACTAATACTACTTGTATGAACAGTCTACCACCTACCCTACCCTAATCATCGACCTCCACACCTTTCTATCAAGGGTCATGTCCTCGGTCAAAGATGCATCATGTCTTGCTTAATCACCTCTCCGCACTTCTTCTTCAGCCTACCTCTACCTCTCCAAAAGCCCTCCAATGTCTAACTCTTACACCTACTCATCGGGCATTTGTACTTCTCTTCCTCACATGTCCTAACCACCTAAGACTCGCTTCCTGCATCTTTTCCTCAACGGGGGCTACACCCACCTTGTCACAAATAACCTCATTCTTAATCCTATCTAACCTGGTGTGCCCGCACATCCCTTTCAACATTCTCATCTCTACTACCTTCATCTTTTGGACATGGGCGACCTTGACAGGCTAACACTCAGTCCATACAACATAGTCGGTTTGACTACCACTATGTAGAACTTACCTTTAAGTTTTTGTGGCACCTTCTTATCACACACAATACCAGAAGCAAGTCTCCATTTCATCCATCCTGCCCCAATACGATGTGTGACATCTCCATCAATCTCCCCACCCCCTGAATAATAGACCCAAGATACTTAAAACTTCCTCTCCTAGGAATGACTTGCGAGTCCAGCCTCACCTCCCCTTCCCCTCACTGAGTCTCACCACTGAACTTACACTCCAATATTCTGTCTTGGTCCTACTCAGCTTGAAACCTTTAGACTCCAGAGTCTGCCTCCACACCTCTAACCTCGCGTTCAAATCGCCTCGCATCTCTTCAATTAATACAATATTATCTGCAAATAACATGCATTACGACACCTCCCCTTAGATGTGGCACATCAGAACGTCCATTGTCACGGCAAACAAAAAAGGCTGAGTGCCGACCCCTGGTGCAACCCCATCATGACAAGAAAATAGTCCGAGTCCCATCTCATCATTCTTACTGTCGCGCCCCTTTTTCTCGCGAAATCGGGCTTCAACACGTGACAACTCTTTTAAGGAAGGTGTTAAAAGAGAGAGTCGCCACCTAACGGGTTTGAGGTGCGTTAGGGAACCTATTTGCAAATAACTCAGGTTTAACCAATTTGCCTCACCAAAGATCGGGTAAGGGCTCAAATTACCTCGACGAGAAGGTGTTAGGCATTCTTTGAGGTCCACAACTGTTGGTCCGGCCGAACTCGAATTATATAAATTGGTCAGACAAACAAAGACAAAGAAAGAAAGAAGTTTGGGAAGTTCATTATTAAACACAAATAATGGATTTAAAGACAAGATGATAGGGGTCCAAAATTTTTTAGTCTTAAGGATCACCCCGTGCAACATAAATAATACTTCGTAACTCCCTCAAGATCGAGTGTTACTCGTATTATTCAGCGGGCACAGACTATCATCTCCTAGTACCCAATTACTATCTTTAAGTTGTTACCTAAAGTACACTAGTTGATTCTAAACCGAGTCTTATGCGTGCACGACACGTTCCATGCCTATGGTCCAGGGGTTTTGGACCTCTATTTGGATGGTTCTAGACCTTATCTAGGCTGCTCAAAATTGTAAAAACTAGGCGACAAGCAAAACATATATAGACTTCACATAAAAGCAACTAAAGGCTTATATTGACCCACGCACTTAGACAACAAATGCACACAAACACATATGCAAATTAGGAGCTTTCAGAAATCGGAACCTTAAACCAATAGACATGATTCCTAGATGACTTTGAACCAAAGTACGGGCAGTTCCAGATGCAAGGTACCATTTCACACTTATAGACAACTAATAGTTTTAGGGGGCGTATTTGGTATTACAAGCTGATTATTGCAATTGTAGATTATAAGTGATTAAACCTATAGACATGATTGCTAGGTGATTCTAGATTCCAGTGTTATAAGTAACGTTGTAATTTCTGACGTATTAGAATGTTGCAGATCCTATAAACATGATGTCTAGTCATTTGTGTAAATGGGTAGTGAAGTCGTCAATAAACATCCTCTCGGCAGGTTTTCTAACGATTGACAATCGGGCTTGATTTTAAACGCTATATCCCTATAGGCGTGCTTTCTAGGTGGGCAGTACGATGCACTAGCGAATTTAAATAGTTAAAATCCTATAGGCATGATATCTATTGTACAATGTGAGCAAATGAAGTGATTAATCCTATAGGCATGCTTTCTAGTGATCATGCTGAGGCGAATTGAAAGATAGTTCATTGAGATTTTGTTCCTATAGGCAGGTTCTCTAACAATGCATAGCAGTAAGAAACAATTGCGGCCTTCACGTTTGCTAGCAGGCAGTGTATATGTGCCTGCTTATCCTAATGACATGATTTCTACAGCGCACAGTAATTGAACAACACATATAGCAAATAATTATCAAGTCCTATAGGCATGTTATCTACCCATTTTGTATGCAAGTATTAAGTTCTACCCATTTCCCCTTTTTACTAGCACCCCAATCATTTATACAACTGTTATTACACGCCCAATAATGAATAAAATCAAAGCATTTTACAAAAATGATGATAATACGCCTTCAGGAGGCCCAACTAAAATACCCAACACCGTTTGGGCCTTCAGTAAGCATACCCAGGAATCAGCACAACCTAGAATCCGTAGCAGAAATTAAGCTAGACCATACAACCATAGACTGGCCAACCGATTTACATATTCAGGTAGACCATAGGAAGACAGAGTTGAATGTCAGGAGCAGTGCAGGTTTCAGCAGTAGAGGGAGTGACTAAAGGACCCCAACTCCTAGTGTGTCAAAGTTCACAAAGGCCTCAAATGGACCCCGAGCAGTGCTCACACTAGGGAGGTTAGTAGTAAGAGCCTTGATAGCCTTGGCTTTTAGCCGGCTAAGAATAAAGGAGTTCAAAATAGCATAAGTGACAATGAAGGAGAATGGACAATTGTTGAGGGACAGAAGTGGGGAACACACTTATAAGCTAAAGCAGACATAGCCATGGAGAGCAACTAATCAAACAGGCCAGCAGGATTTCAACATATAGAAAACACCACATAGACACATTGAAAGATTTGGGAGAAAGAAACAAGTTTGCAGGATTAGCACTCATGACACTAAACCAATTGAGGCTTAAGAGGTTCAGATTAAGCTAAACATGCATCCTAGGGTCATGCTAATAAGTATTTAAACATGATAGGAAACATATTTTGTGATAAACACTAGAAGAACAGGGTATCAAATGAACAAAGGACAGATTAGAAAACATATTAGCATAGAAGCAAGATCATAGTCGATAGCAAATAGTTTTAATACATATTTCAAAACATTATACATGCAGAGCAAACATTGCAAGGACCTAGAAGAGTGTAAGATAGCAAACTCATACCAAATATCACATATAGGTATTCCAGGAACGTCATAATAGACTAAACTACTAGAGAAGATCTAAATAATGTCACAAAATGGTTCAAAGCAGGACATGGAAAAATAGGTTGGGGTAACTGTTAAAGATCTCAATCAGTCACTAATGGGGTATGGGGATCAAGTGAGCATGCTGAGTGACAAAACAACTAGTAAACGTGTCATACGGTCATTCTAACATTCACTATAGAGGTTAAAGACAAAACAAATAAGCATGAGTTAGGGAAACATCTAGACCCCTGCACTCAGATTACCCAAGTCGGGCTTAGGCAAACACAGAATTAGTAGCATTACGAGGAGAATCAGATGCTAAACGGACTTACAACAAAGTAGAATTAACAAACTCGTGCACAAAAGTAACCCAGAAAACATATTAAGCCAGGAATTTCAGAGGTGAGAACATACGCAAATCAAGAACACATAGGGATGAAACTGCAAGAGTCAAGTCTATTACCAGTTAAACAAACAACAAACAAGAGCAAAAGTTCCATAAGAGTCCAGATGAATTCCAACAGTAGATTCTCTATGGCCTTGGCTTTCAACCGGCCACCACAAAACAAAGAGCAAGATAATGAGGAATTCACAGAGCAAAACTCAAGTTTTTAGTAAGATTATCTCGATTCAGGTCTGTCTAAAGGGAATGGAGGGAGGGGTTTATAGAGTAGCAAAATCGGATGCACAAACAAGGAAAATAATTAATTAAACACAGGTAAGGAAAGAAATCGAATAAACACAGATGAAGAAAAGGGACAAATCTGATATGCAAGTCAGTAAAACAATAATAAAGGTAAAAGTATAAAACTCCAAACCCTAGTTAGGGTTTTGAACTCGTAATCGGACAACTAGTATGAAGGATCCAGTTCATCTCGCGTATATGGACAGAATATCACATAAATCTTCAAAATTGAGTCGATTCTCGTCCGATATGGAGGTGGTATTTGCCAAGTATTACCAGAATCGAGTAACCAGTACCAAAGTAACCCAAATATAGTAAGCAAATAATGGTAAAATCCCATTATCAATGAAATTTTGAGAGGGGATTAAGGGGGATGACGGCTAGGATTTTCAGAAGAGAAGAGAGACGAGAGCATATGAGAGCGGCGGGTTGGAGGGAATGGCTAGGGTTTTGGGGGGTTTGGTTAATTAAAAACGGGCGGAAGGATGTGGGTTGTTGATCATGAAAGATCAACGGCTGGGATTAAAAAACGAGCGGGGCGGGTTAAAATGAAACAAGTACCAACCGAGTATTAGAAAGGGCCGTTTGGTCTTGGGCAACGGTAATTGGGATAGGTTATTAGGTCCGAAATTGATTAGAAATTTAGGTTAGTTTTTAAATACCCAATATTTAGCAAGAAATAATTTATACAAATAATTAATAAAATAGCAAAAATATTATTTGTGCACTAAAATGATTAAAAATAATAACTTAATATTATAAAAATATAAAAAGATATTTTTTACATAAATAATGTAATTATACATGAATATAGGCTATTATTGCAAAAATGTGCAATTAGCCTAAAAAATGCAAATGTAATTATGAGAAATAAAATAAAATATTTAAAAATATGCATGTTTGAGCAAATAATAAGTTTGGATCATAAAAATAATTTGAATTATTGAATATTTAGACAATAAAAATGCAGGATGAAATTTTAGGGCTTCTAAAAATCAAGGAAAATTTGTAAAATGCATGTATGGGTTTATAAACTAAATGATGATGCAAATATACTATTTTGAAAGTATATATATACAACTAAAAAATATGAGGAAAAAATTGGGTATCAATACTCACTCGGGTATTTGCTCTATCATACATGTCTTTAATCACCCTAATGTAGGCAACATGTACACCTCTAACCTCCAAACACCTCCACAAAACCTCCCTCAGGACTTTATCGTACGCCTTTCTAAGTCGATGAACACCGTATGCAAGCCCCTCTTCCTCTCCCTAAAATGCTCCATCTAACTCCTAAAAAGGTGAATGGCCTCTGTAGTGGAGCGCCCCGGCATAAACCCGAATTCATTCTCACAAATAGACGCACTCCTCCTCACCCTTACCCCCACCACCTTTTTTCTAGACTTTCATAGTATGGCTAAGCAGCTTGATACCCTGATAGTTATTGTAATTTTGGATGTCACCCTTGTTCTTGTATAAAGATACCATAGTTATTGCAATTCTTTTGTAGGATTGGGAAATAAAACTTACTAACAGAAAGAAAATTACAACAAGAAAGAGAGAATGAATCTTAGATAATGTATGTAGCTATAATTATGTGATTGCAAAAGATATTATTAGTGAATGAATAAAAGAAGAAATTAAACGCTTTAACTATTGTTAGGGCTTTATTATATTCAATTAAATTTTATTCATTGATTTTTAACAATAACAAGTGTCTCCAATCTAATGAGGAACTTGAAGAAATGGAAAAATTAGGAAATGGACGGGAGCCGGATGCCGAGATAGCAATTAAGTAGCTTTTGAAGATTTGAGGATAAGGAGCCCACCGAGGTTTTTAATCCTGATAAAGCAGTTGCCTATATGGCGTAGATGTATGAGGAAGCATCTTGAATAGACTGGTAGCCATTAAAGATCGATGTGTCCCAAAATGCCTATTGTAATGAATCAATTATTTTAAAGGAAGATGCGAGATAATTAAATTAGATTCATCCAAATTAGCACATGAAGTTACTTAGTTCATGTTTTAAGAAATTGATGTAACAATGATAGTTTTGTACGTACATGTATTTGAGAAAGGGAGAAGTCTAGAGGTAAATAAGGTACACAGGGGTAGATTCAGGATTTTATGGGCGTGGGTGTTCACTTCCTATAACGTAAAGTTGCTACAAATCGCATCGTATGATGAGTGCACAACTATTTGCGACAGTAAAAATAATTAATGACAAAACTACGGTTAATATAATCATTATGAAAAAAGACTTCTAGATAAAAGTCACAATGAACCACTAATAATAATATCATTATTTAAAAAAAATTCCAGTCACAAGTCACAATTGTGCTCGACGACTTTTCATATATTGAAAATAATATATACTGGCATCATTTTTTATAATTGCGAAAGCTTTTCGCTTTTCTGTTTTCCACTTTTATTGTACCTGAAACTTTTTTCTTTTGAGCCACATAAATAATTAAGCGAGCCACAAAAAATATTAAGTGAGACACATTCTTTTCTTTTTCAATATCTCTAGCTTTAATCAAATCTTGTTTCTTACTTTTTCGCTTTTATGTGCCACAGCGAGACAAATAAATGAAAAAGGAAATATAGAAAAGAACAAAAAGGAAACATCAACAACTGAGGGGTTGTGTTGGTGTGAAGTATAAGAAGGTAGAGTATTGGTATCAAAATTTAATACCACCTTAATACTTTGTTTGGTTAGCAAACCTGGTATAAGTTATCCCGGAATTAAAATTAGTACCGGGATAACTTATACCTTGTAGAGGGTGGGGTAAATAGTGTCGGAATAACTTATACCTTCTTCTTAGAAATTATGCAATTGTCATTTTTAATACAACATACCAAACAGTGGATAGAAATGTCACGGCCCGGATTTCCCACCCTCGGGGGTCGTGATGGCGCCTACTATTGGGAGCTAGGCAAGCCAAACATTAATTACTTTATCATTAACAACATAATACTTTTTAATAATTTATCAGCGTTAAAATAAAAGCAACTGATTTAACTAAATAAGCGGAAGTCTTAAATTAACGAAAAACTGAATGGAAATGCGGAAGATTTCAACATAAGCCTCTAGCCAAGACTGGTGTCACAATACTCACGAACATCTAAGAATACTAAATACAATGTCTGAAAGAAATATATCTGTTTGTCTCGAATACAATGAGATAACAGTCTAAAGTAAAAGATAGGGGAGACGCCGGGCCTGCGGACGCCTGTAAGGCTACCTCGGTGTCTCGCTGGACTGAAGGCCTGCTCCCGCGCTACTGCTGCTGCCGTCCAAAACCCGGATCTGTGCAAAATAACACAGAGTGTAGTATCAGCACAACCGACCCCATGTGCTGGTAAGTGCCTAACCTAACCTCGGCGAAGTAGTGACGAGGCTAGGACCGGACTACCAATTAAACCTGTGCAGTTATATAATATACAGCAGAAAGTAAAGCAGGAATAAACAAGTAAAGATGGGAGGGGGAAACATGCTGCAGGGGGGGAGGGGGTATACCGGTATTAACAGTAAATCCAGAGTAACAGTCTAAGGGCAGCTTAGAATTTACACGAACAAAGAAACTAATATCCAAAATAAACACACTTGTATGAATAATTATTGCGGCGCGCAACCCGATCCGAATATATAACAATACTGTTGCGGCGTGCAACCCGATCCATATCATTTAGCATTGTTGCGGCGTGCAACCCGATCCACAAATATCATTGTTGCGGCGTGCAACCCGATCCATATCATTTAGCGTTGTTGCGGCGCGCAACCCGATCCACAAATATCATACAATGCACGGCATCACCCTTCGTGCTTTATCACTCTTCCTCACCCAAACAACAATCACAAATAAGGGGCAAGAAAGTAAACAAATAATGATAGAAATCCCGGCAAGGGAATGCAATTAAACAATTAAATCCCGGCAAGGGAACAATATCAATAAATTTCCATGTCCCGGCAAGGGAGAAAATCAATAAAACAACAAAACGTCCCGGCAAGGGAATAAACCAATAACTCTTTCTCTTTCTTTCACTTTCATTTCATAGTTCACATTATCACTTGAGCCAACGCTCCAAGGATTTAAATATCTCATATACCTTCACAATTTGTATTTCAACTCGAGCCAACGCTCCACGAAGTTCAAAGATCACAATTTCCTTTCACATACTCTTTACAACATATAGAAATCATCAATTAAGTATGGAAGCTATAACAAAACCAGGATATTCGCAATATAAGGACTCACGGTCATGCTAGACACCAATGTATAGATACTCGTCACCATGCCTATACATCGTACTCGACAATTAGCAAGTAGCAAATAAGACTCAACTCCTATTCCCTCAAGCTAAGGTTAGACCAAACACTTACCTCAACTTCCACGGTCAAATCAATCCACAACAACCGCTTTCCCTCTCGAATTCGGCTCCAACTCAATCAAATCTATACAATAATGACTTCATAGTATCAATATATGCTAATCAAATCAAACCAATGCCTAATTATAGATTTCCAAGCTTTCTTCCCAAAATCCCAAAAATTGACCCCGGGCCCACTTGGTCAAAATACGAGGTTTGGACCAAAATCAAATCCCCCATTCACCCACGAGCCCGAATATATAATTTGTTTTCAAATTCGACCCCAAAACGAGGTCTAAATCAAGAAAAATCAAAAAGCCCTAACTCTTCCCATTTCCCCCAATTTCTACCCTAAATTACATGTTTTAGGCTTAGAAATTCAATAGATATTGATGGAAAATGAAGAAAATGAGTTGAAATTTACTAACCCAAGAAGTTTTGGTGAAAGAAAGCTTCAATGGACGCCTAAGGACCTTGGAGAAGAAAGAGCTCGTGAAAACTTGTGATAAATCCCGTCACTGTTCTGTTTAGGAATTAAAAATATAACTGGGCGAAATTGCCCTTCGCGTTCGCGACAGGCAGGTCGTGTTCGCAAAGGGTTGCACTGACAGGCCATCGCGATCGCGAGACGAGAATCGCGAACGCAGAGAAGGAAATGCTGGGGTCCAGAAATTTGGCCTATGCGAACGCGTGGGACTGCACGCGAACGCGATGAACAAGTTCCGTTAAGCTACGCGATCGCGAGGGTACGAACGCGAACGCGAAGAGGAAAGAAGGCTAAGTCCCCCAGGGTCAAACAACTCTACGCGAACACAAGTGCAGGTGTGCGAACGCGTTGAAGGGTAAATCTGAAGCTTCGCGAACGCGGAAGAGGCTTCGCGATCGCGAAGAAGAAATGGATCTGCAACTGCTGAAGCCAAAACCTGCAATTTTTCTAAGTTTGAAACCACTCTGAAACACCTCTTAAACACTCCCGAGCCCTCGGGGATCCTAACCAAACACATGCACTAACTCAACAACATCCTACGAACTTAACCGTGCGATCAAATCGCAAAAATAACATCATTATCAACAAATTAGATGTCAAATTCAAGGCATTTTTCCAAAACTTCATCAAGTTCCAAATTTAGGATTTCAAGTCCAAAACACGTCAAACGACGTCCGATTTCAACTAAACTTTAAAGAAACATCTTAAATCACATCTAAGACCTGTACAGGGCGCCGGAACCAAAATATGGGCCCGATACCAACACGTTTTAAGCAATTTTCATTTCAATTTTCCTTAATAATTTCAAAAAAATAATTTTACTTAAAAATTTATTTCTCGAGTTTGGGACTTCGGTATTTGATTCCGGGCATATGCCCAGGTCCCATATTTTCCTACGGACCCTCCGGGACCGTCAAATTACGGTTCTGGGTCCGTTTACCCAAAATTTTGACTGAAGTCAAATTTATTCATTTTAATACAAAAATTTAACATTTTTCACACAATTTCACATTTAAGCCTTCCGGCTACGCGCCCGGACTGCGCATGCAAAACGAGGCGACTACAAATGAGGTTTTCAAGGCCTCGGAAGCACGAAATGAGTAAGAAAACAGGTGATGACCCTTTGGGTCGTCACATTCTTCACCTCTAAAACAACCATTCGTCCTCGAACGGACAAAAGAAAGAAGTACCTGAGTCGGGGAATAGATGGGGATAACGGCTCCGCATATCGGACTCGGACTCCCAGGTCGATGCCTCAGGAGGCTGACCTCTCCACTAAACACGAACAGAAGGGAAACTCTTGGATCTCAACTGACGAACCTGCCGGTCTAGAATAGCTACCGGCTCCTCCTCATAAGACAGATCCTTGTCCAACTGGACAATGCTGAAATCTAACACGTGGGTTGGATCACCGTGATACCTCCGAAGCATGGACACATGAAAAACTAGATGTACGGCTGATAAGCTAGGCGGCAATGCAAGTCTATAGGCCACCTCCCCCACTCGATCAAGAATCTCAAACGGACCAATGAACCTAGGGCTAAGCTTGCCCTTCTTCCCAAATCTCATCACGCCCTTCATAGGCGACACTCGGAGCAATACCTGCTCACCAACCATGAAAGATACATCTCGAACCTTACGATCTGCATAGCTCTTTTGCCTGGACTGAGCTGAACGAAGCCTATCCTGAATAATCCTGACCTTGTCCAAGGCCTCCTGAACCAGATCCGTACCCAACAACCGAGCCTCTCCCGGCTTGAACCATCCGACCGGAGACCGACATCGCCTACCATATAAAGCCTCATAAGGAGCCATCTGGATACTCGACTGGTAGCTGTTGTTGTAGGAAAACTCTGCTAAAGGCAAGAACTGATCCCATGAACCTCCAAAGTCAATAACACAAGCTCGGAGCATGTCCTCCAATATCTGAATAGTCCGCTCGGACTGCCCGTCCATCTGAGGATGAAATGTTGTGCTCAACTCCACCTGGGTGCCTAACTCTCGCTGAACTGCTCTCCAGAAACGCGAGGTAAACTGTGTACCTCGGTCCAAAATGATAGATACCGGCACACCATGAAGGCGAACAATCTCCCGAATATAGATCTCAGCTAACCTCTCGGATGAATAGGAGACTGCCACAGGAATGAAATGCGCTGACTTGGTCAGCCTATTAACAATGACCCAAACTGCATTAAACTTCTTCCGGGTCAACGGAAGTCCAGTAACGAAGTCCATAGTGATCCTCTCCCACTTCCACTCGGGAAGCTCAATCCTCTGAAATAAACCACCAGGCCTCTGATGCTCATACTAACCTGCTGACAATTCAAACACCGCGCCACATATGCCACAATATTCTTCTTCATTCTACGCCACCAATAATGCTGCCGCAAATCCTGATACATCTCCGCGGCGCCCGGATAAATAGAATACCGGGAACTATGGGCCTCCGCTAAGATCAACTCTCGAATCCCATCAGCGTTGGGCACACAAACTCGACCCTGCAATCTCAAAACTCCATCATCATCTAAGGTACCATGCCTGGCACCTCCGCACTGCACCGTCTCTCTAAGGACACACAAATGGGGATCATCATACTGCCGATCACGGATACGCTCCAATAATGAAGAACGAGCGACCGTGCAAGCTAACACACGACTGGGCTCAGAAATATCCAGTCTCACGAACTGATTGGCTAAGGCCTGAATATCTAAAGCAAGCGGCCTCTCACCGACCGGAATATAAGCAAGACTGCCCATACTAGCTGACTTCCTACTCAAAGCATCGACCACCATATTGGCCTTCCCCGGGTGATATAAAATGGTGACATCATAATCTTTCAACAACTCCAACCACCTCCTCTGCCTCAAATTCATCTCCTTTTGCTTGAACAAGTATTGAAGACTCTTGTGATCAGTGTACACCTCACACGTCACGCCGTATAGATAATGCCTCCAAATCTTCAATGCATGAACAATGGCTGCCAACTCTAGATCATGAACCGGATAATTCCTCTCGTGAATCTTCAACTGCCTCGAAGCATAGGCAATGACCTTGCCATCCTGCATCAACACTGCTCCAAGCCCAACACGGGAAGCATCACAATAGACTGTATAAGGCCCTGAACCTGTGGGCAAAACCAACACCGGTGCCGTAGTCAGAGCTGTCTTGAGCTTCTGAAAGCTCGCCTCACACTCATCCGACCATCTGAACTGGGCACCCTTCTGGGTCAATCTGGTCATCGGGGCTGCAATAGATGAAAAACCCTCCATGAACCGTCGATAGTAGCCTGCCAACCCCAAGAAACTCCGAATCTCTGTAGCTGATGCTGGTCTAGGCCAGTTCTTGACTGCCTCAATCTTCTTCGGGTCCACCTGAATACCCTCTGCTGATACAACATGACCCAGAAATGCAACTGAACTCAGCTAGAACTCACACTTGGAGAACTTGGCATATAACAGACTATCCCTCAGAGTCTGAAGAACCACTCTAAGGTGCTGCTCGTGCTCCTCCTGGCTGCGGGAATATATCAATATATCATCAATGAAAACTATCACGAATGAGTCCAAATAAGGCCTGAACACTCGGTTCATCAAGTCCATGAAAGCTGCTGGGGCATTTGTCAACCCGAATGACATAACCAAGAACTCATAATGCCCGTACCGAGTGCGGAAGGATGTCTTAGGGACATCAGATGCCCTATTCCTCAACTGATGGTAGCCAGATCGCAAGTCAATCTTGGAAAATACCCTGGCACCCTGAAGCTGGTCGAACAAATCATCAATCCTCGGCAGTGGATACTTATTCTTGATCGTTACCTTGTTCAATTGCCGGTAATCAATACACATTCTCATTGACCCATCCTTCTTCTTGACAAATAACACCGGTACACCCCAAGATGAGACACTGGGTCTAATGAAACCCTTCTCAAGCAAATCCTGCAAGTGTTCCTTTAACTCTTTCAACTCCGGTGGGGCCATACGATATGGGGGCATAGAAATGGGCTGAGTGCCCGGAGCCAGATCAATGCAGAAATCAATGTCCCTGTCTGGTGGCATACCAGACATGTCTAAAGGAAAAACATCAGGGAACTCACAAACAATGGGCACAGAATCAATAGAAGAAACCTCAGCACTGAAATCCCAAACATAGGCTAAATAGGCCAAACACCCTTTCTCGACCATACGCCGAGCCTTCACGTACGAAATAACACTGCGGGTAGAGTGACCCGGGGTCCCTCTCCACTCTAAACGGGGCAAATCTGGTAAAGCTAAGGTCACGGTCTTGGCATGGCAGTCCAAGATAGCATGATACGGGGATAACCAGTCCATCCCCAATATAACATCGAAGTCGACCATATCTAAAAGCAACAAGTCAACACGGGTCTCAAGACCCCTAATCACCACAACACAAGAACGATGAACTCGATCGACCACATTAGAATCACCCACCGGTGTAGATACATAAACAGGAATACTCAGTGGATCACTAGGCATGACCAGGTACGGTGCAAAATAAAAGGACACATACGAATACGTAGACCCTGGATCAAATAGCACTGAAGCATCTCTATCACAAACTAGAATAGTACCTGTAATGACTGCATCTGAAGACTCAGCCTCTGGCCTGGCTGGAAGAGCATAACATCGGGGCTGGGCCACACCACCCTAAACTGCCTCTCTAGGACGGCCGGCTGCTGGCTGGCCTCCACCTCTGGCAGCCTGAGCTCCACCTCTATGACCTCTACCTCCACCTCTAGCACCTCTACCCCCGCCTCTGGCTGGCTGGGCGGCCTATGGAACATCTGGTGCCTGAATCATAGGACGGGGACCCTGCTGCTGTGGTTGAGCACCCCTCAACCTCGGGCAAGCCCTCCTGATGTGACCATACTCACCACGCTCACAACATCCACCCGAATGCTGTAGCTGAGGAAACTGAGGCTGACCCTGGCGGCGGCCTGAATGACCACCTCGGAAACTCTGAAGCGGCGGTGCACTGATGGGAGCCGGTGGTGCACTGTAAGGCTGCTGATCAGAATAGTGCGTATGAGAACCTCGACCGCCTGAAGTACCATGAGAGACCTGGAGAGCGCACTGAAAGGGCCTAGGAGGATGGCCTCTACCATAAGAATCTCTACCTCCAGACGAGGTACCACTGAATCTGCCTGAATGACGGGGCCTCTTATCCGACCCATGACCACCTCCCTGTGACAGAACCATCTCAACTCTGCGGGCCACATTGGCCGCCTCCTGAAAAGTGATCTCGCTCCCGGCCTCCTTGGCCATCTGAAGACGAATCGGCTGAATAAGACCATCAATAAACCGTCTCACTCTCTCTCTCTCTTAGTGGGGAGTATAATAAGGTCATGGCGGGCTAAGTCAATGAACCTAGTCTCATACTGGGTGACCGTCATGGAACCCTGCTGGAGGCGCTCAAACTGCCTCCGATAAGCCTCTCTCTGACTAACGAGGAGAAACTTCTCCAGAAATAGCTGTGTAAACTGCTCCCATGTCAAGGCTGGCGACCCTGCTGGCCTGGCTAAACAGTAATCCCTCCACCAAGTTTTGGTGGATCCAGATAGGCGAAATGCAGCAAAATCGACCCCATTGGTCTCAACAATACCCATGTTCCGAAGAACCTCATGACAACTATCCAGATAATCCTAGGGATCCTCAGTAGATGCACCGCTGAATGTAGTAGTGAAGAGCTTGGTAAACTTGTCCAATCTCCACAAAGCATCGGCAGACATAGCTGCTCCATCACCGGCCTGGGCTACCATGCCCGGCTGAGCTGCTCCAACTGGCTGAACTGCTGGAGTCTGAGTCTGGGGAGCTACCTGCTGCGGAGTATGAGTAGCAGGAGTCTGGGCCCCTCCTCCAGCCTGAGAGACGACTGGTGCTACAAGAAGCAAACCTGATCGGGTAACACTCTCCATGAGACCCACCAATTGGACCAGAGCATCCTGAAGAACTAGGGTAGAAATAAACCCCTTTGGGACCTGAGCTGGCCCCACCGGAACTGCTGGGGCTGGGGCCGGAACCTCCTCGTCGAAGTCAACCCGAGGCTCTGCCACTGGTGCTGCTGCTCGGGGCCGAGCCCTGCCCCTACCTCAGCCTCTAGCACGGCCTCGGCCTCGCCCTCTGCCCCTAGTGGGAGCTGCCTGGGGCTCAAACTGCTGGTCAGAAGATGAGGAAGCGCGTGTTCTCGCCATCTGCGAAAGAACAGAGTGGAAATTCAATTAGCGTTGAGAAACCAAACCGCACGACAAGAAAGAACAAATGTGAAACTTTTCCTAACTCGGTAGCCTTTGGGGGATAAATACAGACGTCTCCGTACCGATCCCTCAGACTCTACTAAGCTTGTCTGTGAGTTGAGAGGCCCATGTAACTTAGAGCTCTGATACCAACTTGTCACGACCCGGATTTCCCACCCTCGGGGGTCATGATGGCGCCTACTACTGGGAGCTAGGCAAGCCAAACATTAATTACTTTATCATTAACAACATAATCCTTTTTAATAATTTATCAGCATTAAAATAAAAGCAACTGATTTAACTAAATAAGCGGAAGTCTTAAATTAACGAAAAACTGAATGGAAATGCGGAAGATTTCAACATAAGCCTCTATCCAAGATTGGTGTCATAATACTCACGAACATCTAAGAATACTAAATACAATGTCTGAAAGAAATATATCTGTTTGTCTCGAATACAATGAGATAACAGTCTAAAGTAAAAAATAGGGGAGACGCCGGGCCTGCGGACGCCTGCAAGGCTACCTCGGTGTCTCGCTGGACTGAAGGCCTGCTCCCGCGCTACTGCTGCTGCTGTCCAAAACCTGGATCTGTGCAAAATAGCACAGAGTGTAGTATCAGCACAACCGACCCCATGTGCTGGTAAGTGCCTAGCCTAACCTCGGCGAAGTAGTGACGAGGCTAGGACCGGACTACCAATTAAATCTGTGCAGTTATATAATATGCAACGGAAAGTAAAGCAGGAATAAACAAGTAAAGATGGGAGGGGGAAACATGCTGCGGGGGGGGGGGGTTACCAGTATTTACAGTAAATCCAGAGTAACAGTCTAATGGCAACTTAGAATTTACAGCGAACAAAGAAACTAATATCCAAAATAAACACACTTGTATCAATAATTGTTGCGGCATGGAACCCGATCCCAATATATAAGAACATTGTTGCGGCGTGCAACCCGATCCATATCATTTAGCATTGTTGCGCCGTGCAACCCGATCCACAAATATCATTGTTGCGGCGTGCAACCCGATCCATATCATTTAGCATTGTTGCAGCGTGCAACCCGATCCACAAATATCATACAATCCACGGCATCACCCTTCGTGCTTTATCATTCTTCCTCACCCAAACAACAATCACAAATAAGGGGCAAGAAAGTAAACAAATAATGATAGAAATCCCGGCAAGGGAATGCAATTAAACAATTAAATCCCGGCAAGGAAACAATATCAATAAATTTCCATGTCTCGGCAAGGGAGAAAATCAACAAAACAACAAAACGTCCCGGCAAGAGAATAAACCAATAACTCTTTCTCTTTCTTTCACTTTCATCTCATAGTTCACATTATCACTTGAGCCAACGCTCCAAGGATTTAAATATCTCATATACCTTCACAATTTGTATTTCAACTCGAGCCAACGCTCCACGAAGTTCAAAGATCACAATTTCCTTTCACATACTCTTTACAACATGTAGAAATCATCAATTAAGTATGGAGCTATAACAAAACCAGGATATTCGCAATATAAGGACTCACGGTCATGCTAGACACCAATGTATAGATACTCGTCACCATGCCTATACATCGTACTCGACAATTAGCAAGTAGAAAATAAGACTCAACTCCTATTCCCTCAAGCTAAGGTTAGACCAAACACTTACCTCAACTTTCACGGCCAAATCAATCCACAAAAACCGCTTTCCCTCTCGAATTCGGCTCCAACTCAATCAAATCTATACAATAATGACTTCATAGTATCAATATATGCTAAACAAATCAAACCTAATGCCTAATTATAGATTTCCAAGCTTTTTTCCCAAAATCCCAAAAATTGACCCCGGGCCTGCTTGGTCAAAACACGAGGTTCGGACCAAAATCAAATCCCTCATTCACCCACGAGTCCGAATATATAATTTGTTTTCAAATTCGACCCCTAAACGAGGTCTAAATCAAGAAAAATCAAAAAGCCCTAACTCTACCCATTTCCCCCAATTTCTACCCTAAATTACATGTTTTAGGCTTAGGAATTCAATAGATATTGATGGAATATGAAGAAAACGAGTTGAAATTTACAAACCCAAGAAGTCTTGGTGAAAGAAAGCTTCAATGGACGCCTAAGGACCTTGGAGAAGAAAGAGCTCGTGAAAACTTGTGAAAAATCCCGTCACTGTTCTGTTTTGGAATTAAAAATATAACTGGGCGAAATTGCCCTTTGCGTTCGCGAAGGGTAGCACTGACAGGCCACCGCGATCGCGAGATGAGAATCGTAAACGCGGAGAAGGAAATTCTGGGGTCCAGAAATTTGGCCTATGCGAACGCGTGGGACTGCACGCGAACGCGATGAAGAAGTTCCGTTAAGCTACGCGATCGCGAGGGTACGAACGCGAACGCGAAGAGGAAAGAAGGCTAAGTCCCCCAGGGTCAAACAACTCTACGCGAACGCGAGTGCAGGGGTGCGAACGCGTTGAAGGGTAAATCTGAAGCTTCGCGAATGCGGAAGAGGCTTCGCGATCGCGAAGAAGAAATGGACCTGCAACTGCTGAAGCCAAAACCTGCAATTTTTCTAAGTTTGAAACCACTCCGAAACACCTCCGAAACACTCCCGAACCCTCGGGGCTCCTAACCAAACACATGCACTAACTCAACAACATCCTACGAACTTAACCGTGCGATCAAATCGCCAATATAACTTCATTATCAACAAATTAGACCTCAAATTCAAGGAATTTTTCCAAAACTTCATCAAGTTCCAAATTTAGGATTTCAAGTCCGAAACACGTCAAACGACGTCCGATTTCAACCAAACTTTACAGAAACATCTTAAATCACATATAAGACCTGTACCGTGCGCTGAAACCAAAATACGGGCCCGATACCAACACGTTCTAAGCAATTTTCATTTCAATTTTCCTTAATAATTTCAGAAAAACAATTTTACTCAAAAATTTATTTCTCGAGTTTGGGACCTCGGAATTCGATTCCGGGCATACGCCCAGGTCCCATATTTTCCTACGGACCCTCCGGGACCGCTAAATTATGGGTCCGGATCCGTTTACCCAAAATGTTTACCGAAGTCAAATTTATTCATTTTAATACCAAAAATTAACATTTTTCACACAATTTCACAATTAAGCCTTCTGGCTACGCGCCCGGATTGCGCACGCAAAAGGAGGCGACTACAAATGAGGTTTTCAAGGCCTCGGAAGCACGGAATGAGTAAGAAAAGAGGTGATGACCCTTTGGGTCATCACAAAAAAATAATGCTAGAATAACTAATCCCAGCCAAGGGAGGCCCTTCCATAAAGCAAGTAAAGCAACCGCTTTAGGCCCCATATTTGTGGGGGACCCATTTTTTGTTACAGCTAATAGACTATGTTCTGTAGAGTGAAAAAGTTTGATTTCTTTCTAACAAATATAGAGAAGAAGGATTTGCAACTGCTATGATTTCTACCAAGGAAATTGCACTTGAAATGAATATCGAACCGGAATTTCGTAAGAAACTTGTGATATATAGGAAGTGACAATTTGATGCGAATGTTGATAATGAAATCTCAAAATCTTTCGAAGAGTCCTTTAGATTTGATTACTTTTATACATAATAGACAAGACTATTTTTCACTTCAAAATAGATTTGAACAATTCGAAACATATGAAATTATTTTTGGTTTTCTATTTGGCAGTAAAAACTAAGATCACTAGATGTTGGAAATTTGAAAAAATATTGCCTTAATCTTGAATGTTCTTTAAAGCGTAATAATAAATTTGATATTGGTTTAGATTTATTTTCTGAATTAAAAATATTACGGAAAATAGTACAATTAAAAGATAACAGTTTACTTGATACACTTAATCAAATAAAAAGATTTAATTCTTTTCCGAATGCCTAAATTGCTTATGGAATAATGTTCATAATTCAAGTTATCGTTGCTTCAACGGAAAGAAGAAATTAAAATTGATAAAATCTTACCTAAGAACAACAATGTCACAAGAAATAAGTGGATTAGCTATATTGTCAATTGAGAAATACTTATTATTAAGAAATATTGAATATAAGAAAATTAAATAACTTTGTATATAAGAAAAGCTAAAAAAAAAAATAGACTTTAAATAATAATAATAAAAAAATTAAAAAGTTAAGACCCCTCATGAAGTTTGGCTTTAGGCTTTGTCAGGCCGCCCCTGATCCCAGCATAACTTATTCCGACATAAGTCGTATTCAAACCAAAGGACCCAAAAGAATAATATGTGATTTGGAATTGGGGAAAGAAGAGAAAGTCAATGTGTTGTGGAAAAGTAGCGAATGCTTTGCTTAAGAATCGTACTCATGCACCTCCAAACACCTCGAGCGTTAACTTTCGCCCTTGATCCAAAGCACCAAGGGATCTTTTTGTTTACTGGGTATTGACTATTCTAATTAATTGAGTTCTCTTACTATTTTCTATATAACTACCAAAGCTCACGTTGGGATTAATGGGTGCTTGAGCACATAAATTCATACTTAGATCACTTCTCTTTCAGTTTTAGAGTAGCAAAAATCTCATGTATAAGTTGGTGGTCTATCAGTGCAAAAGTGTAGTAAGAGAACGGTTACTCTCATTCTTCCTAAGATTAGAGGAGGCAAATTGAAGCTCCTTGATTTGCTCATGTGTGTAATCACACGTTCGCATGCTATAATGTTCTTAATCTCCTCATCGCCAAATAAATAGCATAATTTCACCTTTATCTTGGCAATGTAGACCTTCCAATTGACTAATATCTTAGCTTTTCTTTATCAGCATGAAATCAATATTTGACAGATATAATGAAGAGAAGGAACACCATCAATTGTTGACACCCTCTTCAGAGGCCAGGGTAATCTTCTACTCATTTTACTCCTTACAGATCCAAGACTTCACTAACATTAATTATTAATAATCGTCTAAACAGAACTTAGTTAGCTCAATTCAATCCAAATTTTTATCTAGCCATGAATGTTCAATTGCATCGGACCCTCTGACGTTTCTTAACTGCCAGTTGTGGCAGACAGAGACAGAAAGGCTGAGACAGCAAATGGACGATCTGCAAGAGAACTACAGGTTCACATATTACTTTTTCCAAGAGCATGCATAATATCCCCTTCGCCTAGCCGCATGCATATATTTTGTACAGTTATTCTAATGTAGACGCACATTAGCTTAAAAATGTTTCAAGGGAATATATATATATATACACTACAAATGAATTCTTATAAGCATTTGTAGTGATTATAGCATGACTTCCTGGCTATTTCTCATATATATCAACACTATACAACATTGATTGTGGTAACAAACGTCAAAAACACTCCAAAGTAGAAATGTATTATAGGGTGAAAGATCCTCTCTTACTGATGAAGTTGGTGTACTCTACAAGAACAGCTGTTGATGTCGCCTCAATTATAGACAAGGATTTGGGGAGCAATTCATTAGAAAATATAAGGCAGGTTGTAGTTGTCAAAATGTCCACATATATTTTGCAGGAGAGAGCTGAATAACTACATATCAAGATCATCACATTCAGAAAATAATTTGGGGCCTCTGTCTTTGTTGAATATAAATTTCCACGGTTATGCTTGATCTTAATCTGGACTGAGGATACATGATCTTATTCTAGTTACGTTTAAGAATGAAAAATTTGTATCCAATCTACTATCATCAATTACTTACTAGTAAAACAAAGGCAAGACCAATCTGACACGTATTATGCTGATGTCTTTGATTATCAGCAAAGTTACAGAATGTCAACAACTATCAAAGCTTATAGTCAGGTACATGTGAAAAAATATTGCAGGAGACTTAAAGGTGAAGAACTTTCAGGCATGAGTATCAGTGATCTCGACGCTCTGGAAAACCAACTGGAAATGAGATTGAAAAATATCCGCACTAAAAAGGCAAGAAAACCTCTTCCTTATCCAATATTTACATCAGTGTTCAATATTTCACGAGCTTTCACGTTTCTGCAGGAAAAAATGCTTACTGATGAGATAGAAGAATTAAATCAAAAGGTTTTTTAATCACAGTATATAAATCACTGTAATTAGGAGCTGTTTTGCACTTGTTCTAATTACTTACCACCTCTAATTAATATCCAGAGAGCTCTTATTCATCATGAAAATATAGAACTTTCTAAGAAGATCACTCTCGTCCAACATGAAAACAGACAACTTCTTAAGAAGGTACGTACAGATTTCTGTTATAAACAAAACAGAGATGTCTACTTCATAATTAAAATTAAATACTAGTAAGTAGTTTTTTTCTTTTCTCAGGGTTATGGAGCAATTGACAATAGAAAAGAAGAGGGAAGTTTCAGTGGACAAGCGAAATCATGCGTTCCAGTACACGTCAATAGATCAGAAGAAGACGAAATTAAATTGGGGTAACATTCTTCAACTTGTACAGAAACCTTTGATATAGCAATCTCATAGAATAATTACAATGTGTTGATTGAAACATCTCAGGTTACAACTGCAATAACTCTGATCGCTAATGACCATTCAAGGAAGACAGTGAAAGCCTAGCAGAAAGCGTGGCTTGAGTTAAGGCCTTGGAAATACCACACTAGCGAGAGTAAGGATAGTTTAGCATCCAAAAAGTAATGCCCTCTCATCTTCCTCTCATGCCAAGTGATAGGTAGAGCTATTTCACCTCCATTTAGTCGCGTGCAAGCAAAGTGAAAATGTAAATTAGCTTATACGTGGCTTTTTGTTTCAACAACTAATTCTTACATGCTTATATACAATAACGTGTATTTTTCTACTTTCTTTTTCTTGTGGCTAAATACATAAGTTACCTCTTGAACTATGCAAAAATTATCTTGCACGGTTAACTTTTCCAGAGTATGCATAAGACATACTACTTTTTCTCTTGACCGGGTTTTGAATAAAGTTGTGATACGTATCATTACTTTTATTAAAAAATAAACCACTATAAATTACCCATTTAATCTCTCTTCTCTGCAAATTACCCACTTTCATCTCATCTTCCCAAACATCTCATGAAATTACATATCTTCTCTGTCACACTTCTCCACTTTCATCTATCTTCCATCTCGACAAGCAGCCTATGATATAAATTTGATGCATTTACAATAATATATAAACTAAAAACAAATTTTATCATATACTATTTTGAAACCATGAGGCCCTAAACTAAAAAGTCAAAAGACTAAATTACCCTTTTAAATAACCTAAAATTTAAAACAAACACAAAAGGAGAAAAAAAAAAAAAAAAACCAAATTGCAGCGGTTATGCGAACCTACCCATTGACAGTCGCACCTTTCCGCATCAGGAGTTGCCACCGATTACTGTCAGTCTCATTAAAAATTACATATCGTCCTTTTCCATCCAATTTTTCTCAAATGAGAGGAAGCCCCAACACAAGCAATGGAGGCGTAAATTAAAGAGGTTAGAGGAGACATGTCAACCCCTTTAATAACAAAATTATCCCTTCAACCTTACAAGAAGTAAACTATAAAGTTTCTCTTGAGATCTAAAGTATGTATAGAATTTTCAAATAACTTATTTGTACATATTGCATTTAGTTAATCATAATTTTTTAGAGCTGAGTACTTCTCAAATTCTTATACATGTATTACACTTTCCAAATTCAAGAACTAATCAACTTCTTGGAATTATTCCTATTCGTATATAACATCTTCCATACCGAATTGTTGTTTAATACTTCAATACCACACAAGGGGGAGGGGGGTGATTTGTGTGGTACCCAATTTTCGCTTAACTTGATTATAAAAGGACCTGGTTCTTCTATGTTTTCCAACTACTACTGTTGCGGAGTAATAGGTACAGAAAATAAAGAACATAGAGATTTTACGTGGAAAACACCTGGCTCAAAAGGTGAAAAAACCACTACCTACCTTCCAGTAGGATTTTTCCAAAACTCTCCACTAAAATCATTGAGCCAAAAACTGCATTACAAAAACTCTTTTGTAAACCTAGGATTAACTCTGATCCCGTTATGGCACATAATCTCCACTGTTGCGACAACTTCAAGTTAACTCTAACTTGAAAACTCTAAGTACCTAATATAATTGTTTCTATAAAAGCTGAAAGGTACAATGTAAAATCACCTACTACAATTGAACTAGAATAAGAGATAGACACCATGGAACTGGTTCTTCTATCTGGTTCAAGAAGCTTCAGGATAGCACGCTTGAATCACTCATAAATTGCTTGCAAAATTGCCTTGCTATTTTGCTCTCAATTCGCGTTTAACTTCTACTTATGCGCATTACATGTAAAAGAGAACACCACTGATATTTAAGGAGTTAGTAATTAGAGATTTACTAGGATACAGATGCTACTCTTCCATGGTGGAAGAGTTCTAGTTGAACTCATACTCTAACTCTATCCTTTTCCCAAACCGTGTTCTCTTTGTGTAAGGAGTCTTTCTCCTTATCCAATATGCAATCTTTTCGATCATGATCAAGAGATATCACTACTGATAAGTTAGATTATCTCCTTCACGTGCATCTCACATGTTTGGGTTGATCACAACTGTGCTTCACAAAATGGACCTGGTCCATGTCTGAGTTCTTTTGTCAGTCTTCAAAACTTCACATTTACTTGGGCCAACAAATTCCCCCTTTTTGATGATGACAAACTCTGCTTTTCACTCACTTAGGCCCTGTAAGAACTCATCTTATTCATCAATACAAAGTTTAAAAAATTGACTTATCATCAAGGACCAGCTTAATTAGGTTATAAACATCACATATTCAGAATAAGCTGAGTTCTTATGATGAACTGGGTTCTTTGTCATACCTATAGCACTAGTATTATCACAAAAGATAGGGATGCAACCAACTTCATGCCAAAATCTATCATCTGCTGTTTGATCCACAGCAGTTGAGCACAACAAGAGGCAGCAACAACATATTCAGCCTCAGCAGTGGATAAGGCCACTGCATTCTTCTTTGTAGTAGCCAGGGGACCATCAGTAACTATGTCCCAGAGTTCATAGTCTTCTCCTATGATGTGGTCTCCCATCCTGTTCTTCCACCAGGAATAGTACTGGCCATTAAAGAGTGGAGGCCTAGCACTGGATTGCCCTTCCTAGTTTCCAGGTGGTGCACTCATTTTGATCTGTTCCAAAGGTGTTAGCCTCTTCAAGGATAACCTGCTCTGATACCAACTGATGTTTTATACTTCAATACCACAAAGGAGGGGGGGGGGGTGATTTGTGTGGTACCCAATTTTTAATTAACTTGATTATAGAAGGACCTGGTTCTTCTATGTGTTCCAACTACTACTGTTGTGGAATAATAAGTACAGAAAATAAAGAACAAAGAGACTTTACGTGGAAAACACCTGGCTCAAAAGGTGAAAAAATCAAGACCTACCTTCCAGTAGAATTTTCCCAAACTCTCCACTAAAATCACTGAGCCAAAAACTGCATTACAAAAACTCTTTTGTAAACCTAAGATTAACTCTAATCCCGTTGTGGCACACAACCTCAACTGTTGCGACAACTTCAAGTTAACTCTAACTTGAAAACTCTAAGAACCTAATACAATTGCTTCTATAAAAGCTGAAAGGTACAATGTAAAATCACCTACTACAATTGAACTAGAATAAAAGATAGACACTTGGAACTGGTTCATCTATCTGGTTCAAGTAGCTTCAGGATCGCACGCTTGAATCACACATAAATTGCTTGCAAAATTGCCTTGCTATTTTGCTCTCAATTCGCGTTTAACTTCTGCTTATGTGCATTACCTGTAAAAGAGAACACCACTGATATTTAAGGAGTTAGTAATTAGAGATTTACTAGGATACAGATGCTACTCTTTCATGGTGGAAGAGTTCTAGTTGAACTCATACTATAACTCTATCCTTTTCCCAATCCGTGTTCTCTTTGTGTACGGAGTCTTCCTCCTTATGCAATATGCAATCTTTTCGATCATGATCAGGAGATATCACTTCTGATAAGTTAGATTTATCTCCTTCACGTGCACCTCACATGTTTGGGTTGATCACAACTATACTTCACAAGATGAACCTGGTCCATGTGTGAGTTCTTTTGTCAGTCTTCAAAACTTCACATTTACTTGGGCCAACACAAATTTTCATAATTCTCATACTTTGTTATAACATTGACTCTCAAGTTTGATTTTTATAGATTTCAAGCCATTCACATTCTGAAAAATTCCTGGAGATGACAAGACCTTAATTTTATCTTTTATTTTATTCTGGTACTCGCAATGAAATGTGAATTGTTCCAGCGTATAGAGTGTAAATCTGCATGGTAGAAGTCAAATGCTAAGTGGATAGTGGATGGACGCTCCATGCGTAGAGCAAGTGCCATGTCCTTTTCACCAACACGACTAATCCCTTTACTCCTGCCATTCCTATACTTTTCACGTATACAAGTGATGTGTTAGAAATTCATACTCTCTTTTTTTTCTTCTCTTCACTTATAATCTTAAGACTTAAGGAGCAAATGTGGTTTTGCAGATTATGACACACATTTACTTGTCTACAACAATGAATTAGTACTTCACTCATAAGAAAAGGCAAGAAATAGAGCTACAAGTTGAATTAAAATCGATCCAACGCTCTCCTCTTTGGCATTGATCACATCTCACTATAATATTTTAGTGTGATGTATTGAGGTTTGTAGCAATCCATGGTCTTACGATTTTGCTTTTGGTTGCACCTCTGGACATTTCAACCATGCGTCTTAGTTGTAGTCTTTTCTTTTGTTTTGAAATAACCAACAAAGAACAACACTTCACTATTTTTATTTTCATACAATTATAGAGAAATCACTTATCTAATGTAATATAACATGCATTCTATTAGATAGAGATTAAGAAAGTTAAGATCATATAAACAAAATTCGACACCTAAATTATATAATGAATACTAAAATTTCCAAAACAATAAAATTAGAGATAAATTATTTTGTTGTATGTAAATCTATACTATAATAATTGACACGAATACAACGTGCAACGCACGTTTCGAATAACTAGTTAATATAAAAGTGGGAAACCTAAAACTAAAAAGTTAAATTACCTAATGCCCTTGTAAATAATTCAAATATTCTACTTAAAAAAAATTAAATAAAACCACTTATTAATTTGAAGGGACCTAACCCTCCACTTAAGTTACAAATGTTCATAATAGAATTAGTTCCCCAAATTGAACATATAATCACCAAACAATCTGTAATTCAGAATTAAACTAAAAGAAAAATGGAATGACAGAAAAGTGCAGCATATATTAGACTTCGTTCTATTGCAAAGTGATGAACTTGGTTGAATGCTTGGGGTCATATCAAATTTTGGTATTTATACAAGTGAGTAACTATAGCTTTTTGATCTATTAAAATACATGTATAGGCTTTTATGGGAAGAAAAAGGATTTGATATTTGGTTTTTCAACAAAGTGTGTGGTTCTCACATGTCACAATCAACGAAATGAACAATTATATTTGTATGCTATTCTTCTGCTTCGTTCAGCATGAAACAATTACTACTATTTGGAGTCCAAATATTTGTTTTTCCTTGACTACACATGTCCAAATGTTTTCCTATACATTTGTTAGTTAGTATAAGATTGTGACTCATAGTATTTTACATCTAATTTATAAGTATGAAAACTTTCATTCGAAGAATAACAAATTGACCAGTGTCCCAATTACTAAGAGTTGAATACATATATTTTGATAGTGTAATTTATCGGAATGCTTCTATTGTGTCGATCTACATTCTATCCGTTCATCAAGAATCCTTATCGTAATGACGAAATTTCTTTGTTGATGCGGATGGTATTCTGGTGGGAAAAAGTTATCTCCGAGGCATAAAAAGCAGAAGAAAATAGCGAGAGAAAAAAGGATCAACAGTTGATAACGAAGTCGTGGAGTCATACTTTAAGAACACCATTTCGAAAGGACACCTTAGTTTACTAAAAAGGTAAAAGTTACCTTTAGTAAACTTGCCTAGGTGACATTATCATGGTTGGTTGCAACTTGCAAGATTAAATTGTTAAAAGGCTAAGAATTTCAATATTTCTATTCTTGTAGATTGCAGAACAAACCAATTGAATCTTGAAATAGAGAGAGACTTGAAGATTAACCACCCAAATATAACCAATAGCGTGGTTTTTGACTCAAAATAATTTTCTCTAAGGGAAACTGTGTCAATTGAAAGAAGGAAGTGGCAAAAAATCGGTTCTGCTTTCTTTGTTATACTAATTTTAAATATTAAAAAATTCCTCGGAAATTTAGTTTCTACAAATGTTATGCTAGATGCTTATTAATTATGTGCATGAAGATCTCAAAATAATTTACTTGTATACCGTGATGATTGGAATAACATATGTTTAAAGGTTAATAGTTGAAACCCGCTTTTGAGATCAAGACAAGAAAATTATGTATATCATTTTGGATCACTAAAGTATGTTATTTTGATAGGAACAAACAATCAAATATCGAGGAGGTGAATACTCTATAATGAAGGATAATAGTTTGTTTATAACTAAAGAAATTTCTTATCGAAAAATAACCCAAATTAATCCTACAACGACAATTGATAAAGAAGTAAGTCAAGATGATTGCACGGTACGTAGTTACGAAAAAGAGTGCAACAACCAAAGATAAATTTTGATTATTATCTATTCAGATGATATCCAATTATCTTGCCTCAATACGACGATCCACATTGGTCATTTAAAAAAATTGTGCTTTATTTTTCATATATAATTGTTGACTCAATTTTTTTAAAAATAATATTAGTATTAGTTTACAAAAAATGTATACTATATGGCTTAGCATACACGTGCAACGCACGTGCCGAGAAACTAGTACAACTAATTATGTAGTAACAACTTATTTTTAATTTATCTACAACTTTCATACATCATTTTTACTTAGTTAAATACAACTACAACATCACAACTTAAATATAATTTTCAAACAAATTTTATATAATATGTATTTTGTATATATTTTGTATGTGTTGTGGTCTTCTTCTCTAAAATTTCAACCAAAACTTTCTCTCTTAATACAATTGAAAATACCAACAGTCGATAAAGAGTTAAATCACAGACAGAATACACTTAGTAGCAACATGGGATCTCCCAAGATATCGTCCCGTAGTCCCAAACGTAAATGTGCAAAGGATCTCCCGGGATATCGTCCCGTAGTCCCAATCATTAATATGCAGGGGAATCTCCAGGAATACCAATCTGTAGTCCCAAAGTAAATATCTAGTACAGGGAAATCTCCAGGGTGCCGTCCCGTAGTCCCAAATGTAAACGTGCGGGGGGATCTCCCGAAATACCGATCCGTAGTCCCAAAGTAAACATGCAGGGGGATCTCCCGGGATATCGTCCCGTAGACCCAAAGTAAACATACAACAGTATCAAGAAGAATCTACAATTCTATTCGAGAATAAACAGGAATTCTACTCTAAACATGCTGCACAGAATACAAGTAAGCAGTTAAAGCAGGTAAGGCAATTAGATCACATAAGCATGCTTTCACTAAACTAAACAAGAGGCTTCAAGTACAAGTATTGCTCAATTACAAGAAAACATAGATATTTACTAAATGAAAATGGGGTTTTTTCAACAATTAGCATGTGTACGCACTCGTCACCTCACGTACACGGCACTCATATAACAACAGTACCAAAATCCTAAGGGGAGTTCCCCCACACAAAGTTAAGCAAGCCACTTACCTCGAACCTGCTCAAAATCAATTCGAAATCATGCTCTTGGCATGAGTATCCAACTCCGAGTGGCCCCATAGCTAATCAAATAAATTTCATAATGTAAAATATGACTACAAACAAAGAAGTTGGCTAATGAATCGAAGCTAAGGTAAGAAAATGGAAAAACGCCCAAAAATTCTCCACGGGCCCACGTTACGGAATCGGGTAAAAGTTACAGATTATGAATACACATTCACTCACGAGTCTAACCATACCAAAATCACTCAAATCTGATACCAAAATCTCGATCAAAACCCCAAAATTAGGCCTAAAAACTTTCTCAATTTTCCCCAATTTCTCACCCCAAATCCGAAATTAGATGATGAAATCAAGCATAGATTAGTGGAATATAATCATAGAGGAGTTAGGAATCATTACCCAATACTTCCTCTGAAAATCTCTTGAAATTTTGCCTTCTCCCGAGATAAAAAATCAAATTTGGTGTTATGAACTTCAATCCCTCGAAATTTCATATTTCTGCCCAGCGATTTCCGCATCTGCGGTCATGGGGATGCACCTGCGATCCCACACCTGCGGAAAAGGCATCGCAAGTGCGAAACTCACTTAACCGGGCTGGGTCCGCATCTGCGGTCACTTGGCCGCATCTGCGGTTCTGCATTTGCGGTCACCCAGTCGCACCTACTGTTCCTGGAGCTCTGGGCTTCTTCCGCTTCTGCGATCCTCAAGCCCCTTCTGCGGCGCTGCACCTGCAGTCCCACATACACAGGTGCGGTTATAGCAGGTTCAGCAACCTCAGATTTTGCGTAAGTCTAAATTCCAATCCGTTAAGCATCCGAAACTCACCCGAGGCCCCCGGGACCTCAACCAAAGATGCCAACCAATCCCAAAACATCATACGAACTTAGTCCAACCCTCAAATCACATTAAACAATGCTAAAACCACGAATCACCCTCCAATCCAAACCTAAAGATCTTGAAATTTCAAGAATCCTACAACCGATGCCGAAACCAACCAAACCAAGTCTGATTGACCCCAAATCTTGCACACAAGTCACATTCAACACCACAGAGCTATTCCAACTTTCGGAATTGGATTCCGACCCCGATATCAAAACTTCACTATCGATCTGGAAGCTTCAAAAATTCAAGTTTCAGCATTTCAAGCCTAAATAAGCTACAGACCTCCAAAACACAATCCGAACACGCCCCTAAGCCCGAAATCACCCAACGGAGGTAACGGGATTGACGAGATTTCATTTCGAGGCCGTCTTTACACTGTTCCGACTACGGTCCAAATTCTAAAGATTAAGCTCTCATTTAGGGACTAATTTCCCAAAACACTCCAAAACTCAAAATAAATCTTCCCGGCAACTCACAATAGCAAAAATAAATACGGGGAAAGTAGTTAATAGGGGATCGGGGCATAAATTTCTCAAAACGACCGGCCGGATCGTTACATCCTCCCCCTCTTAAAACATTCGTTCGTCCTCGAACGAGCATAGGGACATACCTAAAGTAGTGAAAAGATAAGGGTAACGGTTGCACATATCTCGCTCGGTTTCCCACGTCGCCTCCTCGACCGGCTGACCCCGCCACCGAACCTTCACTGATGCAATGTTCTTTGACCTCAGCTTTCGAACATACCTATCCAATATCGCCACCGGCTCCTCAACATAAGATAGATCCTTGTCCAACTGGACTGAACTGAAATCCAACACGTATGATGGATCACCGTGATACCTCCGGAGCATCGAAACATGAAATACCGGATGAACTCCTGCCAAGTTGGGAGGTAAGGCAAGCTTAAAAGCAACCTCCCTAACACGTCGCAAACCTCAGAAGGACCAATAAACCTCGGACTCAATTTCCATTTCTTCCCAAATCTCATAACGCCCTTCATAGGCGAAACCCGAAGCAAGACCCGCTCCAACCATATAGGAAACATCACGGACTTTTCGGTCCGCATAACTCTTCTGTTTGGACTGGGCTGTGCAAAGTCTATCCTGAATCACCTTAACCTTCTCCAAAGCGTCCTGAACCAAGTCTGTGCCCAATAATCTGGCCTCGCCGCGCTCGAACCAACCCACCGATGATCTACACCGCCTACCATACAAGGCCTAAACGGTGCCATCTGAATGCTGGACTAATAACTATTGTTGTAGGCAAACTCCGCCAGTGGCAAGAACTGATCCCAAGAACCTCCAAACTCCATCACACACGCACGGAGCATATCCTCAAGAATCTGAATAGTGCGCTCGGACTGTCCGTCCGTTTGGGGGTGAAATGATGTGCTCAACTCCACCCGAGTACTCAACTCACGTGATCGCAGCCAACTCCACACTACTATAAAGTAGGAAGAGAGGGTCGCAATAGCTTTTACCCGATATGAGGGTCGGGATCGAATCCACAGAGAGCTAGAAAGGGAGTTGGGTATCTACTTAGACTAGAATCGCGTGTATGCTCTTAATTGATCTTCTTATCATTTTTGGGTTTTTCAATTATAAACTACTATTATCAAACTACTAATTGAAACTAGATTATGCTATGAAATAATTGCTAAGGTTGTATCTAATGGGAAGAAGGGCACTAGGGTCGTGACATCACCTAGGTGGCTAATTGACGGGTAGATATTACTAAGGTTCGATTGAAATAATTGGGGCTTATGCTATAACCGTTGCACAATTTTACCCAATCTCACACCTCCCGGTAGAGAGAGCAATTTTGCCCAATTGACTCTCTCGAGACCAAATGGGTAGGTAAATTAGATCAAGCAACTACGGTTCAAGTAGGGTGGTTACTCTCTCGAGGTTTAACCCGTTAATTGGGACTATCATTTCTCATGAGTCCATCCCAATTCCTTGTTGGGTAAATTTTGGAGACTTAGACTCTCTTTCTCAAGAAGAGTGAAATCCACAAAGCACAAATCAGTGTTTGCAACCACCAATTTATAGATTAAAACATAAAATCAACCCATATAGCAAACACCCATAGTCAATCTAACCCTAGATGGCAACACCCATCAATTACCCACACTAGGGTTGAGCCACAAACCTAGCTAATGGGGTCAGCTACTCATGCTTGAAGGAGAAAATGAAGAAATAGATGAAGAACAAGACATATTAATTAAATACTAAATTAAAGTACAAGAATCTATCGTTAATTTGAAGCTAAGATGTCAAAAATGGCTACAAAATAGGTCTCACGAGCGCAGCCCAAAGTCTGGAAATAACTGATGACCTAAAAATGGTAAAATGTTCTATTTATATTAAGCTGGAAAAATTGGACAAAAATACCCCTGCGGGGTCAGTGTGAGCCGCACAAATTGGACCGCGGCCGCACAAGGCTCTTGGATTTCAAAATTTGACTCTCTGAAGTTGGGCTCCGTGGACCGGGAAGAATGAACCGTGGCCGCGGAGGCAGCTAGCGCGGTCCGCACAAAGATGATTGCGGACCGCAAAGGCTTGGATTCTGGCAATTTCAACTCTCTGAATCTCTACTCCGCGGACCGCACAGAATGGTTTTGCGGCCACGGAGCCTTCACCGCAGACCTTACAATATGTACAGCGGCCGCATGCCTGAAGCTCGTAAATGCCAACTCTCTGAATCTACCTACTGCGGACCGCACAGAGTCGAATGCGGCTGCACTAGGCCTTTTTATCCTCAGTTTGCCTTGTCTTTGATACTTGAGCAGGTTTCACTCCCTTTTGAGCCGATCCTTGATATTTCGTCAGTTTGTCGATCAAACCTGCAATCAAGCACACTTATGATCCTTTTGGGACTATTTTGTAACAATTTATAACCAAAGCGTAAGCAAGAAGGAGTATAAAACATGGCAAAATCTCTAGTTATCAACTCCCCCAAACTTAAACTTTTGCTTGCCCTCAAGCAAACAAAATAAGACCCACCCCTTAAGGGAAAATCCAAGTATTTTCAGCTGTCCTAAAGTATCCTCAACAAGCATCAATTGGGACTAACAATTGCCCTCAATACGAATGAATCATTAACAACTTTTAACCTTTGAAAAACATGGATCAAGTGTGACACAAGAGCATCAAGAGTTGACTCATTACATCAAAGAACTCTCTCAATTACTTTGGTCATTGTGGAACCCAAACTCACACATCCTCAACTATCCCTAGGCAAACCTCACCTTTTTAGAGTATTGACACACAAATCGAGGTTAATAGGAATTCACTCATCTCTCTCAAGAAAGGGTCACAAGTCCTTCTCTAAGTACCATATGCTTGCCCCTTATGTAAGTATCCACTAATGTAAGCTTCATTCAACTCAAGATCATATAGGGCTTTGTGGAGTCATTGTGAAGGCTTTTGGGTAAGGGTAGGACATGTTTTTGTTCAAGTGGGTTCAATCTTCCCTTAAGCACTTATTTTGATTCATTTGGCACAATTCACTTGACTCTTTGAGTCATTTCACCTCTTCCAAGGGGTTAGAGAGACACATTGTCCCTCTTTCTTATGCATTTCAATTCTTTTCTCCTTTTTCAATTTTTTTTCACACCTTTCTTTCTTTTACTTTTCTTGAATCCCTTCATATTCTTTCTCACTTTGAGCATTTCTTTTTCATTGTCTTTTCTTTTCTTCATTTTTGTGCCTCATACCACTTTGTTGTCATCCTCGTCTCTCCCCCAAACTTATACTTTTGCCATGTCCTCAAGGAAAGATCGGGTGCCAAGAGAGGGTATCTTTTAGAATGGGTATAGGCTTGTAACATGGTTCTTGAAAGAAAAAGATCTAAGGCTCAAAAGGGTTAACTAGGGATCATATCATTGGTAGGCTATGGAATTTGTTCAACTATCATTTGGATCAAGGAGGGCCTATAATCACTTCTCAAGTCAAATTTCACTTAAGATTTCGCCTCAACAAACATTCAGGGCAAGTTCTAGACCAATGGCTTGGGACTTGGACTCGCAATCGATTTCTCACCACACAAGCTAAGGGATTGCTAAAGACATCGGGTCGGGGGCCCACAACGACCTTAGATATGATTTGAGCACACAATGGTCCCGAAGAACCACTTAATGATTATTGGCTAGTCTCAAGGCCACGACTTTCATCATCCTAAACACAACATTTCATCTTTGACCATGGGATCAAAGGCAAATGTGCTAGGCCCAAGTGAAGCTTTGCTTGAGGTACCCTTAACTACCAACTACCAAAAACAAAAATAAAAACGGACTCAAACCCATAAGAAGGTTGTCACGCCATCTATCATTGGGAATAGCCACCCGGTTCACACAAAACTCCACCTTTGAAAAGAACCGCGGCATTAAGAAACCAAAGGCTTATTAAAACGTACCAAACAAAACAAAAGGACTACGAGCCTATATAAGAAGACTAAAACGAATTTTTTTAGACAGAAATAGAAATA
>NW_017672549.1:112963-131865 GCF_001879085.1 Nicotiana attenuata
TTTGTTTCGTCTTTTTTTTCTTTTTCTTTTCTTTTTTCTATTTGCTTTCCCTTTTTTCTTTTGTCCTTTTCGTACCTTTTACCACTTTTTGCTTCCTTTCTTGTCTTTCCTCCCCAAAGTTAGACATTTGCCATTACTCAAGGGAAGATTTTTGGGTGCCTAAGAGAGGGTATCTTTTTAGAACGGGTATAGGCTTGTAACATTGGTTCTTGAAAGAAAAAAAGTTCAAGGCTCGAAAGGGTTAACTAGAGATCATTTCATTGGTAGGCCATTGAATTGTTCAACTTAACATTAGGATCAAGGAGAGCCTATAATCACTTCTCGAGTCAAGTTTCAACTAGGATTTCGCCTCAACAAACATTCAGGGCAAGTTCTAGACCATTGGCTTGGGACTTGGACTCACACTTCGATTCCTCACCACACATGCTAGGGGATTGCTAAAGACATCGAGTCGAGGGCCCACAACAACCTCAGTTATGGTTCAAGCGCACAATGGTCCAAAAAGACCACATGATGATTGTTTGGTCAACACAAGAGTCTCAAGGCCACGACTTTCATCATCCTAAACACAACATTTCATCTTTGACCATGGGATCAAAGGCAAATGTGCTAGGCCCAAGTGAAGCTTTGCTTGAGGTACCCTTAACTACCAACTACCAAAAACAAAAATAAAAACGGACTCAAACCCATAAGAAGGTTGTCACGCCATCTATCATTGGGAATAGCCACCCGGTTCACACAAAACTCCACCTTTGAAAAGAACCGCGGCATTAAGAAAACCAAAGGCTTATTAAAAACGTCCAAAACAAAACAAAAGGCTACGAGCCTATATAAGAAGCTAAAAACGAATTTTTTTTGCAGAAATAGAAAATAGAATGAATATGTACAAACGGGGAATGAATATACAACGAGGGATGAATATATACAATAATGTTACTTTATATACAGACCAAAAGAAAGATAAAAAGTGCAATAAAAGTAACTGAATGTAAGATTATATACAGACCAAGTAAAAATCAAAGAAAGCATAAACTAAATTAATGTGTGTATATATATATATATATATATATATATATATATATATATATATATATATATATATACATACAGTCATCCAAGGATAAATAGGGCACACCCCCTCAAATAAAAGCTGGCATTGTCCCCAATGCCAACTAAAGCAAAAANCATGGATTTGCAACATCGAAGACCACTTTTCATCTCCACTCGAAAAGTTAGCTCACCCGCTTCAACATCAACCAAAGCCTTCCCCGTTGCTAGGAAAGGTATCCCAAGAATAATCGGGACTTCAAAGTCCACTTCACAATCCAATATAACAAAGTCGGCCGGCAATATGAATTTGTCCACCCGGACAAGTACTTCATCAATTATACCCAAAGGCCGCTTCATCGACCGGTCTGCCATTTGAAGTCTCATTGAGGTTGTCCTAGGTTGCCCAATTCCCAAAGTCTTGAAGACTGAATAAGGCATCAAATTAATACTAGCCCCCAAGTCACAAAGGGCCTTAGCAAACTCCGCACTACCAATAGTGCAAGGGATAGTAAAAGCTCCAGGGTCTTCAAGTTTCGGGGCCATAGAATGCACTATCGCAATAACTTGGTGAGTCATCTTTATTGTTTCACAATCCATGGAATGCTTCTTTGTGACCAAATCCTTCATGAACTTTGCATAGCCCGACATTTGTTCAAGTGCCTCCACCAAAGGCACATTGATTGTAAGGCTTTTCATCATATCTATGAACTTTTTAAATTGATTGTCACTCTTTTGCTTTGCTAACCGTTGAGGATAAGGTGGAGGTGGCCTAGGCAAAGGTGCCTTGACCTTGGGTACCACCGGCTCGGGCATATCAATCACATGTTCCCTAGACGGGTTCACGGCATCTTGAGTTTCCACCTCGGCCTCATCAATATCTATCCTCACTTCATTGTTCACATTGTTCTCAACCACATCTTCAACTATCAAAGGTACATCATTTTCCCGCAACTCAATATCATCATCCACAACTTGCTTATCTTTCGAGGCATGCACATCACCGCCTCTCCCGCTTCTTGTTGTAACCGCCATCACATGATTGTTCCCACCTTTAGATTTCACTACCGTATCACTTGGTAGAGCACCCTTTGGTCGAGTATTTAACGATTGAGAGATTTGGCCTAATTGTACCTCCAAATTCCGAATAGAGGTATCGTGGGAAGCCAATTGAGCATCGGAATCTTGGTTCTTCTTCATCATTTGTTCGAACATCATTTCTATTCTTCCCATATCATTACCCGAAGAATTAGATCCTTGAGAAGGGAACGGGGGTGGATTGTTCGGTTGTTGGTACATTCGGGGCCTTTGAAAGCCTTGCCCCCGATTGCCTTGGTTTCCATTGTTGTTCCAATTGCCTTTACCATTGTTGTTCCAATTGTTGTTATTACCATTCCAATTCCCTTGGTTGCCTTGATTGTTGTTCCCCCAATTACCGCTTTGGTTATTGTTGTTCCAATTACCACCACCTTGTTGTTGATTGCCCCAATTACCTTGGGGTCGCAATTGTTGGTTTGAAGAGTTGCCTCGATTGCCCTGGTAGTTGTTAACATATTGTACCTCTTCATTTTGCTCATCATAACCCTCATTTTGAAACCCATCACACTCATCATCAAATTGCTCGGAATTCCCTTGGTTTTGTTGCCTCCTTTGCCTTCTCTTGTTGGTAAGCAAATTAACACTTTCCATAGCATTCACTTGGCAAGGGTTTTGGACTTGTTGCAACTGTGCCTTAGCCAATTGATTCATAGTAGTTGTCAACTCCGCTATAGCTTGTGCATGGTCATGTAACTCCTTATGCAAATAGATAACCGTAGGGTCACCTTGAGGAACATTGGCCCTACTTTTCCATGCGGAAGACGTATCCGCCATCTCATCAAGAATCTCGCAAGCTTCATCATAAGACAACTTCATGAAATTACCCCCGGCCAATTGATTGACTATGCATTGATTTGTAGTATTGATGCCCCGATAGAAGGTTTGTTGAATCATCGCCTCGGTCATATCGTTGTTGGGGCATTCTTTCACCATTGTTCTAAACCTCTCCCAAATCTCATGCAAAGGTTCCGTGGGTTCTTGCTTGAAAGCCAATATCTCATCTCGAAGTGCCTCCATATGCCCGGGTGAGAAGAATTTAGCAATAAATTTATCCGCCAACTCATCCCAAGTGGTGATGGAATGATTGGGGAGTCTCTCTAACCAATCCAATGCTTTTCCCCGAAGTGAAAAAGGGAAAAGTCTCAACCTAAGAGCATCTTCGGACACATTCGTTTGCTTGCTACCCCAACATGTATCCACGAACTCTTTCAAGTGTTTGTAGGCATTTTGATCCGCAGCGCCCGTGAAATACCCACTCTGCTCAAGTAAGGTCAACATCACGTTTGTTATTTGAAAATTGCCCGCCCGGATTCTGGGTGGGACAATATCACTTGCATATCCTTGGTTCGGTAGCACCCGAGGAACCGCTCTTGGAGGTGGCGGAGGAGGGTCTGGAACATTGTCATTAGCATTGGCCTGGCGGCCTCATCGTGTTCCTGGAGGTACAAGAGGCACCTCATCGTCTCCAATATCCTCAACCTCCTCCCCCGCAACCACATTTCCAAGAGGGTCATTTGCATTTAAAGCCATTTTGGTACCTGTAGTAATCACACACACAAATTAGTAACAAATAAGGAAAGAAGAACAACACACAAAACTAACTAAATAGATAGCCAAAACCGTTAGCTCCCCGGCAACGGCGCCAAAAAGTGATCGCTGCCAACTCCACGCTGCTATTAAGTAGGAAGAGAGGGTCGCAATAGCTTTTACCTGATATGAGGGTCGGGATCGAATTCCTCAGAGAGCTAGAAATTGGAGCTGGGTATCTATCTAGACTAGAATCGCGTGTATGCTCTTAATTGATCTTCTTATCATTTTAGGGTTTTTCAATTATAAACTACTATTATCAAACTACTAATTGAAACTAGATTATGCTACGAAATAATTTCTAAGGTTGTATCTAATGGGAAGAAGGGCACTAGGGTCGTGACATCCCCTAGGTGGCTAATTGACGGGTAGATGCTACTAAGATTCGATTGACATAATTGGGGCTTATGCTATAACCGTTGCACAGTTTTACCCACTCTCACACCTCTTGGTAGAGAGAGTGATTTTGCCCAATTGACTCTCTCGAGACCAAATGGGTAGGCAAATTAGATCGAGCAACTAGGGTTCAAGTAGGGTGATTACTCTCTCGAGGTTTAACCCGTTAATTGGGACTATCATTTCTCATGAGTCCATCCCAATTCCTTGTTGGATCAATTTTGGGGACTTAGACTCTCTTTCTCAAGAAGAGTCAAATCCTCAAAGCACAAATCAGTGTTTGCAACCACCAATTTATATATTAAAGCATAAAATCAACCCAAATAGCAAATACCCATAGTCAATCTAACCCTAGATGGCAACACCCACCAATTACCCACACTAGGGTTGAGCCACAACCCTAGCTAATGGGTTTAGCTACTCATGCTTGAAGGAGAAAATGAAGAATAGATGAAGAACAAGACATATTAATTAAATACTAAATTAAAGTACAAGAATCTATCGTTAATTTGAAGCTAAGATGCCAAAAATGGCTACAAAAGTTGTTCTCACGAGCGCAGCTCAGTTCTGATATTAGCTGATGACCTAAAAATGGTAAAATGTTCTATTTATACTAAGCTGTAAAAACTGGATAAAAATACCCCTGCGGGGTCAGTGCGAGCCGCACAAAATGGACCGCGGCCGCACAAGGCTCTTGGATTTCAAAACTTGGCTCTCTGAAGTTGGGCTCTGCGGACCGCACAGAATGGACCGCGACCGCGGAGGCAGCTACCGCGGTCCGCACAAAGTGACCGCGGACCACTAAGGCTTGGAATCTGGCAATTTCAACTCTCTGAATCTCTACTCCGTGGACCGCACAAAATGGTCGTGCGGCCGCGGAGCCTTCACCGCGGACCGCGCAATATGAACGGCGGCTGCATTGCCTGAAGCTTGGTTTTGCCAACTCTCTGAATCTACCTAGTGCGGACCGCACAGAATGGACTGCGGCCGCACTAGGTGTTTTGCCTCAAAACACACTTCTCTGAATCTACCTGGTGCGGACCGCACAAAGTCGAATGCGGCCGCACTAGGCCTTTTTATCCTCAGTTTGCCTTGTCTTAGATACTTGAGCAGGTTTCACTCCCTTTTGAGCCGATCCTGGACATTTCGTCACTTTGTCGATCAAACCTGCAATAAAGCACACTTATGAGCCTTTTGGGACTATTTTGTAACAATTCATAACCAAAGCGTAAGCAAGAAGGAGTATAAAACATGGCAAAATCCCTAGTTATCAATTCCCCCAAACTTAAGCTTTTGCTTGTCCTCAAGCAAACAAAATAAGACACACCCCTTAAGGGAAAATCCAAGTATTTTCAGCTGTCCTAAACTATCCTCAACAAGCATCAATTGGGACTAATAATTTCCCTCAATACGAATGAATCATTAACAACTTTTAACCTTTGAAAAACCATGGATCTAGTGTGATACAAGAGCATCAAGAGTTGACTCAATACATCAAAGAACTCTCTCAATTACTTTGGTCATTGTGGAACCCAAACTCGCACATCCTCAACTATCCCTAGGCAAGCCTCACCTTTTTAGAGTATTGACACACAAATCGAGGTTAATAGGAATTCACTCATCTCTCTCAAGAAAAGGTCACAAGTCCGGATCTAAGTACCATATGCTTGCCCCTTATGTAAGTATCCACTAATGTAAGCTTCATTCCACTCAAGATCATATAGGGCTTTTGTAGAGTCATTGTGAAGGCTTTTGGGCAAGGGTAGGACATGTTTTTGTTCAAGTGGATTCAATCTTCCCTTAAGCATTTCTTTTGATTCATTTGGCACAATTCACTTGACTCTTTGAGTCATTTCACCTCTTCTAAGGGGTTAGAGAGACACATTGTCACTCTTTCTTATGCATTTCAATTCTTTTCTCCTTTTTCAATTTTTCCACACCTTTCTTTCTTTTACTTTTCTTGAATCCCTTCTTATTCTTTATTACTTTGAGCATCCTTTTTGTCTTTTTGCTTTTCTTTCTTTTTCATTGCCTTTCCTTTTCTTCATTTTTATGCCTCATACCACTTTGTTGTCATCCTCGTCTCTCCCCTTAACTTATACTTTTGCCATGTGCTCAAGGAAAGAGGGTATCTTTTAGAACGGGTATAGGCTTGCAACATGGTTCTTGAAAGAAAAAGGTCTAAGGCTCAAAAGGGTTAATATAGGGATCATATCATTGGTAGGCTATGGAATTTGTTCAACTATCATTTGGATCAAGGAGGGCCTATAATCACTTCTCAAGTCAAATTTCACTTAAGATTTCGCCTCAACAAACATTCAGGGCATGTTCTAGACCAATGGCTCGGGACTTGGACTCGCAATTCGATTTCTCACCACACAAGCTAAGGGATTGCTAAAGACATCAAGTCGGGGGCCCACAACGACCTTAGATATGATTTGAGCACACAATAGTCTCGAAAACCCACTTGATGATTATTGGCCAACGCAAGAGTCTCAAGGCCACGACTTTCACCATCCTAAACACAACATTTTGTCTTTGACCATGGGATAAAAGACAAATGTGCTAGGCCCAAGTGAAGCTTTGCTTGAGGTACCCTTAACCACAAACTACCAAAAATAAAAAAAACAAAAACGGACTCAAACCCTTAAGAAGGTTGTCACGCCATCTATCATTGGGAAGAGCCACCCGGTTCACACAAAACTCCACCTTTGGAAAGAACTGTGGCATTAAGAAAATCAAAGGCTTATTAAAAAAATCCTAAATAAAACATAAGTCTACGAGCCTATATAAGAAGCTAAAAAAAAAAATTTTTGCGAAAATAGAAAATAGAATGAACATGTACAATAGGGGAATGAATATATACAATGATGTAACTTTATATACAGACCAAAAGAAAGATTAAAAAGTGCGATAAAAGTAACTAAATGCAAGATTATATATAGACCAAGTGAAAATCAAAGAAAGCATAAAGTAAATCAGTATATATATATACAGTCATCCAAGGATAAATAGGGCACACCCCCTCAAATAAAAGCTGGCATTGTCCCCAATGCCAACTAAAGCAAAAATAAGCACCAAAAAGTAGTGAAAGGATATGAAGACTCCCTAAGCCTCGTCCGTCTGCATAGGAACATGAGTGGTCCCTGGGTCCTCGGTATGCTCGGGAACCTCAGATTGGTTCCCGATTTCCTGCTGCTCAGCTGCTGGGCCCTGGGACTTGACCTGGACCGGCTGTGGATCTGGTACATTCTGTGGCTGACTGGAGGAAGCCTCCAGTGGGTCTTCCAGCAGGATGATGGCATCATCTGCTCTCGGGATAGTCCTCTTCCTCTTAAGAGGCCTCTGTGACTGCTCCGGAACTGTGGTTGCTGCTGGGACTGCTGCTGAAGCTGAGTCCTCAAACAATAAATCTAAAGGCAGCTGGTCTGCCTTCAGTCTCTCTACATCCGCCCTTAGCTCCTTCACGGACTCCCTGGAAGCCCGTGTCTTGCGCAGCTTCTTGTGCTCCTTGGCAAGCTCTTTGAGAGCCTTGCCATGTGAAGCCACTGCCTTTACCAACTCGGCCTGGGTGCTGAGGATCTTCTCCTGGTTATCAAGCAACTTCTTCAAAGCATCCTCTATAGACTGTGGGACCTGAACTAGCGGGAGGAGCCGACTGAGCTGCAATGGTGGAGGTCAAAGTGGACAACTTGGATGAAGCAGTATACATCCAGTTGTTCAGGCTCTGAAGTGTCTGGCTTAGTCGGTGGGCAGTGATAGGATGGGCCCGGGAAGATGGAATCTCCGGGCCGGCTGAGTAGAAGGACCTGGAGGCAAATCAGCAGAAGTGGAAGGTCCGGGAGGCATGGTAGCAACCGTGGAGGAAGGCTCAGTGGAGGCCTCTACCACAATTGGCTCTTCAGACTGGCCAGTTGGAGCAGAAGCAGGGGGCTTGTAGTTCGTGTCCTTGGGGTTGTTTGGCCCCTTCAAACTATACCATGAAAATGGAGCAACCGGTTTGGCCTTGACATCATACGGCTTCTTTTCCACCTCCAAGTCCCGGAAATACATAGAGAGAGTGTTGGGGAAAGGGTATTTCCGGTTAGCTTCCGCACCCACAAGAGAGATGATGCGGGACATCACATTCCCCACATTGATGGGGTATCCCGCCATGATCGATGCAACTAACACGGCCCGATGGATAGGAAGAGTCTGGTCATGTGTGGTAGGGTCCAACCTGCTGCAAATGAAGGTTTCCCAACCCTTAGCTTCAAAGTTCAGAGTCCCCCTCAGAACTTTTACCCCCGCAGTCAACCACTCAGGAATGGTACCTTGGATTGCCAAGTACTGGGCTAACCATGGACGGAAACCTCACCCATCTCTAACTTTTCCAAGTATAGAGTCTCGTCCTCTTCATTGAAGCCCAGATATTCATTCAGAGACTGCCCGTCGAACAACAGCTTTTTGTTTCGAACCTTGGTCACTTTAGAACCCTTGACGATGTGGGCCACATTACAATAGAATTCCCTGACCATATGTTCATTTGCATCAATACACTTCTCCATAAAAAATTCCCAGCCCACTCTAGTTCTAAATTCCCTCTGCACGTTAGGGTTGTGGGGAAGTAGATCTTTGTCAATAAAGCTCCTCTCCGGTATCAAATGTCTCACCGGCCACCACTCCCTAAACTTATGATATGCAACTTGGCTCACAAATCTATCCTCCCACTCCTCAAGTTTTCTAGTTCGAGCAACACCTCCGACTTGAGGCTCACCACCTTCAGCACCCTNGGAAGATAGTATATTCAACATTTTTAGTTCATTTTAGATCACAACATTAAACTGTAGATAAGTTAGTTTCCAAAGTTCCCATAGAGTTACAATTTATAGGCAACATAAGTTTAGAATTACAACATAGCTCGCACACCCATCTGACACCCATATCTGACCCACATATATGTCTACGGAGCCTCTAAGGATACAAAAGATAAATGTGACAACGTCGGCAACAAGGCCCCGGCTATACCTCAAAAGTGAAAGTCCAAAATGGCAAGAGGTGTGCAATATAGCCCCTTGAATGAGAAAGGGTCTCACCAAGATCTTTGAGAAGGAGAATGCTCCACTACACACGATCGGCACTATCCGCTATGGAGCCACCTACATTTATTAAAAAAATGTAGCGCCCCCGGCAAAAGGGACGTTAGTACCATGGAATAGTACTAGTATGTATAACTAAACACCATTTTACTAGAAAGAACTACCGAGCAATGACAAGTAAATCACATAGGTGAATCAAATATGCAAATCATAGAATCATTCACATAATTCCCATAACATAGTTTGGGGCATTTCTTTCATACGTTCATCACTGTTCTCGATACCACCGCTATCCTGAGCGGAGTCCGATCACGACCCGACCGGCTAGGTTGCCTCATTGGAGGCATATATCTCAATCACTATTTCATTTCCCTTATCCGGAATTCAATATCAGCACATCACCACCATGTATGCAGCATGGAGTCCGATCACAGCCCGATCGTCTAGGCCGCCTTGCCTAGGCGTGGTTTCTTTCTCATTAATCATCTCACTTGAATAAATTATCTTTCATGTATCAATTCAATTCATGGGCACTTTGGGCCACACTTATCACATCATTTTCCTTTTCAATATTCACCTTGCAAGTTATGATCATAGGCACATACGAAAGTAATTCAAGTTGCAAGCACATGTAAGTGTTCACATAGTTAGCATGAAAATTCTCAGTTTTTAATCTCTGGCTTATAGCCCACGCATTTCAACACATGATTGTATACTTCACACTTCATTAAATATCAGGAATAGTACATTACTCACGTTTGGGGCACATCTTTCATGTATACGTGCATATGAATTGCAAATCAATCAATGTGAAACAATAATCAGTACACCAACCAATTCAAATCTTACCACACCTTCGTAAATGCCAACGGAGCTCAATTTCTAATAAAAGGGGGTTTTAGCCATACATACCTCAATATAGCTTTCCTTACTCTTTACAAATTCTGGAATTCTTATCACTTCGATCTATGATGCAAGAATTACAAATTAAACAGGAAATTAGAGACGAGGTTGCGATTCTAGCTTGGTTCAAGCATAATATCGAACACTTGAGGTGCATTATGATCTTAGGCCCCTTTGAGAGGAATTTCTATCATTCTATACCCCCAATTGCCATCTTTTTAGTTTACTACTTTCCAATGTCCTATGGTGTGGTATGCATGCAAGAGATTCATTTTTATACCCATGAATTACTTCCCTAAGGACCCCATATAGCTAAGTATACAAATATGAGCTGAGGTGATCGAGCCTTACCTTTTAGGATGAAGATTTAGGAGCCTTCACTTGATTAGCTTCAAGGATTTAGCAAGATTCTATGGAGAAATTTGATGGGGAGAACTTTCTCTCACTTAGACCCCTCTCCCTCACTCTAGAAATGTCCAGAAAATGCTCAAAACGAGCTATTATACCGAATGTAACGATAGGGGCGTCGGGTTAAAAATTAGAAAATTGGAGCCCCGAGTCAGATCTGCGATAGCATTTGCGATCGCAAAGTGGAAATGCGGGCCGCATATTGGACCGCAAAAAGGCTCCCAAAACCTGAACATTCTGTTTGGGTATGCGACGGAAATGCGGTCCGCATACCCATTATTCGATCGCATAATGCACCCGCAGAGCTGACCTTCACAAAATCCCAAGGAATTTATGCAACGATTATGTGGTCCGCATATCGGTTGTGCGATCGCATAATGGAACACATTCTTAACCTCAAATTAGCTAACCCATTGACTCACTTTGCGGCAGATTTGCGGTCCGCATACCTGGTATGCGACCGCATTCTGGACCGCATTTTTGCACTCTTCCGGAAAGTTTTGGTTCTTGATTTTTAAATGCATAGATCATCTCTAAGGGTCCGAACTGCGGCGAGCTTGCTCGCCGCGAAGAATTCTTTATGAGATTCTAACAATTGATCCTAACTTGGCACTATGAGATTCGGGTTTTGAGTAGAAAAATTCACGGGGCCTTACATCCTCCTCCAGTTAAGATCATTCGTCCTTGAATGAGGATCAAGGCTCACTTATGAGGAATGCTTATGCAACTTTAGACTTTCAAAACATAGAACATATCCAGAGTCCTAAATTTGGTTAACTCCCTAAATTTCCGAAAATTTCGCCAGAGTTTCCTTTGTACCTAGGCGTTATCCACCTGTCAGAGAACCCCAGAAACACATCCCAACAACATAAATACATCTCATAAACATAATATAACTTGTACAACATCAACTAAGGCCGTATAGGCAATCACACTACCAAAAAGGGAACGGTTTTGCATAGATCAAGCCAAAAGATATGAGTTCATAGGAGCTAAATGCATAAAAGCTATTACATGACTAATCAAACAAATGTGGATATTTCTTTTTCATTTCATCCTCGGCTTCCCAAGTAGCTTCCTCAACTTGGTGGTTCCGCCATAACACTTTCACGAATGCAATTTCCTTATTCCTCAATTTTCGAACTTGCCTATCAAGAATAGCAACTGGAACTTCTTCATATGACAGCTCTTCATTAACCTCAATAGTCTCAACTGGCACAATAGTTACCTTCCTCAACATAGACACATGAAAGACCAAGTGAACCAATGACATCTCGGGTGGTAGCTCGAGCTTGTATGCCACCTGACCAATCCTCTGAATGATCTTGTACTGTCCGACATACCTCGGACTCAATATTCCCTTCTTTCCGAACCGCATGATGCCCTTCATAGGGGATACCTTCAGAAATACCCAATCGTCTTCTTTGAACTCTAAATATCTGCGACGAACATCCGAGTAAGACTTTTGGTGACTCTGAGCAGTTTTCAACATTTCTTTAATAACCCTGATGTTGGCCCAAGTTCAGATGAAGTTTTGAAGATTGACAAAATGAACTCAGTCATGAACCGAGTCCATCATGTGAGACACAGTGTTGATATGCTTACACATGTGATATACGTGTGAAGAAGATAAGTCTCAAGCATCAGCAACAATATCTTCTGAGTTGATCGAAAAGGTTGCATAGGATAAGGAGTTGAAGTCTCCTTATGTAAAGAGAACTACATCCGGATCAAGGATAAGGATTGGAGTTTGAGTTGTTCTAGGACTCGAATTTGATGAAGGATCAGCAATTCGGGTTTTAATCAAACTCTGATTAGTAACTCTATAAATAATAATGATTGTTCTCTTTTACAGGGATTGCACATACGCAGAAGTTAAACTAAATTTAGAGCAAAAGAGCTAGGCGATTTTGCAAGCAATTTGAGTGTGATTCAAGTGTGCAAATCTGAAGCTACATGAACCAAGAGTGAAGAACCAATTCCATTGTGTCTTTCTTTATTTCTAGCTCAATTATAGTAGGTGTTTTTCATATTGTACCTTTCAGCTTTTATAGAAACAATTGTATTAGGTACTTTAAGTATTCAAGTTAGAGTTAACTTGAAGGTGTCGCAACAGTTGAGGCTGTGTTCCACACTGGGATTAGAGTTTAATCCTTAGGTTTACAAGAGTTTGTAAATGTTGCTTTTGGCTCAGTGATTTTAGTGGAAGTTTGGGAAAATCCTACTGAGTAGTAGGTCGTGGTTTTTTCACCTTTTGAGCCAGGTGTTTTCCACGTAAAAATCTCTGTGTTCTTTACTTTATGCACTCTTAATTCCGCAAGCAGTCATAGTAAGTACATCTAGAAGAACCAGGTTCTTCTAACGCGAAAATTAGGTACCACACAAATCACCCCCCTTATTGTGTGGTATTGACGTTTAGAACATCACCTAACTTTCTCTATTGCCGGATGCACGAGGTCCGGCCCTATCAACTCCGCTTCTCCAACCTCGAACCATCCAATGGGAGATCTACATCTCCTACCGTACAATGCCTTGAATGGTGCCATCTGGATACTAGCATGGAAACTGTTATTGTAAGGAAATTCTATGAGTGGAAAATGGTCATCCCAACTACCCTTGAAATCAAGAGTACAAGCTCGCAACATGTCTTCAAGCGTCTGATTAGTCCGCTCAGCTTGCTTATCGGTTTATGGATGGAAAGCTGTGCTAAGATTTACCTGCGTCCCCAAACCTTGTTGAAACTTCTTCCAAAGGTTGGCTGTGAACTGATCCCCTCGATCGAAAATGGTTGAAAATGGAGTGCCATGTAACCTGACTATTTCTTTGATATATAACTGAGCATATTGTTCCGCTGTGTCGGTAGATTTAACCGGCAAGAAGTGTGCTGACTTCGTGAGTCGATCCACGATCACCCAAATTGAGTCGAACTTGCGTGGAGTGCGTGGCAGACCTACCATGAAATCCATATTGATCATCTCCCATTTCCACCGGGCCTTTGATGTTAGGCCTTTACTCGCTGATAATTCGGACATTTTGCCACAAAATTCGCCACATCCCTTTTCATGTTGTTCCACCAATAAATTTCCTTGAGGTCATGATACATCTTTGTAGAACCTGGGTGCACGGAATACCTGGATGTGTGAGCTTCTGCCATGATCCTTTCCCGAAGATCGTCGATATCAGGAACACACAGGCAGTCTTGGTACCGTAGAGTACCATCATTCATGCCGAAGGAGAAAGCTGTGGTCTTGTGTTTGTGAATCCCCTCTTTCAATTGTGCTAACAATGGATCGTTAAATTGTTTTTCCTTCACCTCTGCTACAAGAGATGATTCAGCTCTATTTTGTATAATTACCCCTCCTTCATTAGAGTCCGCAAGGCGAACTCCCAAACTGGCCAACTGGTAGACCTCCCTGGCTAGCGGCCTCTGATACGCCCCCAAATGAACCAAACTCCCCATAGATTTTTGACTAAGTGCATCTACCACAACATTAGCCTTGCCCGGGTGGTAGAGAATATCAATGTCATAGTCCTTGAGTAACTCTATCCATCTTCTTTGCCTCAGATTCAACTCTTTCTGCTTGAAAATATATCGAAGGCTCTTATGATCCGTAAATACATCCACATGAACCCCATACAAATAATGCCGCCAAATAATTAGTGCAAACACCACTGCTGCCAGCTCTAAGTCATGGGTTGGATAGTTCTTCTCATGATGCTTGAGTTGCCAAGAAGCATAGGCTATAACCTTGCCATGTTGCATCAACACACACCCGAGCCCGATTCTCGAAGCATCGCAATACACCACAAACTCCTCTGTACCATCTGGCAGGGCTAATACCGGTGCTGTTGTCAATCTTGACTTCAATTCTTGGAAACTCTTTTCACAAGCATCGGACCATTGGAATTTAACGACTTTCTGCATCAATTTAGTCAATGGAGAGGCAAGAGTAGAAAACCCCTCCACAAACCTCCTGTAGTACCCGGCCAGGCCTAAGAAACTGCGAATCTTAGTAGGAGTGGTAGGTCTAGGCCAATTCTTCACTGCTGCAACCTTCTGAGGATCAACCATAATTCCTTCCCTGGAAACGACATGGCCAAAGAACGCGACCGATTCAAGCCAAAATTTCACACTTTGAAAATTTCGCATACAATTGATGTTGCTGAAGAGTCTGCAGAACTGCGTGGAGATGGTCGGCATGGTCCTCCCAACTTCGGGGATACACCAGAATATCGTCAATAAACACTATCACAAAAGAGATTCGGGTTTTGAGTAGAAAAATTCACGGGGCCTTACATACACGTGGCATTAACGCACATGTCATCATATCCTTTACTACCCAATTTACCTTCCCTTGGTCATAGCCTAAAGCGTACTAGAAACCTTAAGATGTATCCTATGCGTGCACTACCCGTCCCTTTACTTATATAGTCCCAGAAGTATTTAGGACTTCTATTTAAGGTGGATCTAGACTCTCCTACAGTAATTAAAGGAGAAAACTCTAGGCGACAAACAAAACACGTAGGAATAGACCAAGGATAGAGCAGTTAAAAGGCTCATATTTTACCCCCACAAATAGAGCAAGCAAGTGCACGTCTCAAATAGCAGATTTCAGATATTTCAGAGAGGTCCTAGAACAGGATATCTAGGTGAGCATGACAAGCAGAGAATATGCAGCATTGGGTTAAGGCAAAGCGTTAAAGGCCTAATCAATTTGATTACTGATTTTAAAACTTGTTGAATCTGGGCAATCACAAGTAAGCAAAGCATAGTTCCACAATTTTATTAGACCTTGATTACCTATAGGCTTGCCTAGGCGTAGATCTGTAATATCCTATAAACATGTTGTCTAAATGCAATCAGAATCCTGGGAATCAGTTTAAAATAGTTTGAGTTTATTAAGTCCTACATGCATGCTGCCTAGGTGTAATAACTAATTCTTGACTTATAGATACTGGCAGCTAAATGCAGAAATTGGTTTTAAAATCCTATAGGCATGGCATCTAACTGCAACAACTAGTTTTAAAACATGCAAAAGACTGATTTAAACCTTATAGTATGTAGAAGCTGATTCTTTTCAAACTTGCAGGCAGGATGGATTAATTTCAAAAACCCCCTATAGACATGATACCTAAATAAACAACATTGTAATACCCTATAGGCATGGTATCTAAACAAACAACATTGTAAGAAACTGTATGCATGGTACCCGAATAAACAACATTGTAAAACCCAATAGGCATGGTGTCTAAGTAAACAATATTGTAACAACCAATAGGCATGGTATCTACCCTTTCCCAACATGATATGTATAAGAATCCCTCCCTTTTACTAATTTCCCCAATATCTGTTTACAAGGAATTATTATTACAGACCATCACTAATAATGAATTACAGAAGTGAAATTGCTACAACTATAGGGAGCCTGAATATAGGTCCAAAGGATAAACCTAGCAGACCAGGCCTTCAACCAGTCCAAAAATGACATAATCTCATAGTGCATCCAATAGTATCTTGGTGTGTCAAAGTTCTCAAGGGCCTCAGGGACCCCGAGCAATGCTCACACCAGAAAATTTTCAAAGCAACCCTTTGTGAGCAGGTTTTGGAAAGCCAACTCCAGTGTGTCAAAGTTTAGAGGAGCCTCATGGACTCCTAAGAATGCTTTCACTAGAGGGGAAAGATTCTAGGTGTTCTAAGAATATGAGTTTTAAACATGAGGTAGTTTTTAAGAAAATAGTTTTGGATTCTCAGGAAGTAAGGAGCAAACAAGGTCATTCAATCATGTAACTCAAACAAAGGCCCCAATAGTCAAATAGTATAAAGAAACATGGTAACTTAGAGTTTCAACTTAGTTTATTAACTACCACTAGGTGAGCATTCAGTCACATGTAGAGGGATAGTAGGGCTGGAGAGTCATATTTGTCAGAGATGAACACAAGATAGAAGGGATATGCTAGTGAAGAAGAAATAAGCATGGGTCTGGAAACACATAAGTCTAACTAAAGCAAGAATAAACAAATTGAGAGCAGGACACACATGGGTTCAATCAGACAGAAGTAGACATGTTATTGAAGTAAACATGTTATTGTTGTAGACACATAGGTTCGATTAAGACAGAAGTAGGCATGTGATTATAAGGAGTTAAGTTGAATAGCAGGAAGCATATAATTTAATTGAATGGCAGTACCCATACTGACTAGGGATAATGAGCATGAATCACATAGGTATGGTTAAAGATAAACAGGTTGATATAAAGATCCTACTGATTTAGTAACATAAAATGGACATGCTGGGAATAGGAAATACATAGATCAAATCATACAGAGGTTTGCATGATAGTAAAATGAGAGCATACCAATTAAAGAAGCAGAAGCAGAAAGTTAAATAGTAGGATTCAATAGTCTAGTCATGACTTTCAGCCGATTAGACAAATAATGAACACAAGTATCAGAGAGAGATGAGAGCAGAGTTTGTGTGTGAGAGTGTTTGTGAACTGTTGTTCGTGTCTTTAGAAGAATCAGAATGAGAGTATATATAGCACTAAGTGAGGTACAAACAAATAAGGTAAAGAGTGAATCAGAGTTCATAAAATAAGGGTAATCAAGTAAATCAATCAGCCAATTAGCGAGTCAATTCATATAGAAGAATCCGGAAGAGACCCCTTAGAATGAGGAGAGTCAATTAACGGTAGAAAAATAGGGCTCAAATAAGGCAAGAAATCATTCTCATAACATATAGGAATCAATCAAATCCCTAAGTCAAACTGATAGTTCAAATAAGGCAAGTATTACTAATTAAAGTCACAAATAAGGAAATAGGTAAAAATCACAGAGAGATATTGATCTTAACAGGAAAATATGATTCGAATCCCACACAAAAATCAATCAGTAAGTTGGATTGACAGAAATAAACAAATAATAAGGGGAAAAATCACTAAAATAACTAGTGCCGGAAACAGAAAGACCTAGGGTTTAAGCATATACACAAAAATTAATCAAACCAGTAAAGAATAGTCAGATTCAACACTTGGAAGTTTGAAAATCGTTTAAAGAGAACTTAGGACGAACCCTAGTTCTTAGAAATCACTGAAATCAAATAATGATAAGAGAAACAGAAAGTTTTTCGTACAAAAATGCCAAATAATACTCAGAACGTTTCAGATTTACAAGGATCTGAATAGACCCAAGTAGTCATAAGACTAGGGTTTTTGAAAATGACAGAGATGAAAGGAAATCAGTCTAAACCCATAGATTCGAACCAAAAAATAGGAAAAAAATAGCACTCACAAACCGGAATAGCCATAGATACACCTGTGAAAAAGTTCCGAGCAAAATCAGGTTGAATCTCTTTGAGATTCTCTCATGGATCAATGAAGTCGAACAACCAGAAGATGTAGCAAGTCGGAAAGGGCCGAAAAATACAGAGAAACCCCATAGACGCGGAGTTTTGCAGGTGACGGCGGCTAGGTTTTAGGGTTAGGGTTGGAGAGAGTTGAGAGATGAGGGAACGAATGTCGCGCCCCCTTTTTTCTCGCGAAATCGGGTTTATGACATTTTGGTATGGGACAACTCGTTCCTTTTGGGAAAGGGGTTTGAACACAAACACATAGAATTGATGTAAGTCTAGGCTGAGAAACTCAGTAGAAGCATAACAAGGCAAGGCAGTCACAAGAAAATCACAAGAACTCAAAAGAAATATGAGAATCAGTAAGTCATGCTAATACAACCAAATGAAGAACCCTAAAAATTAGGGTTTTCGATGTAGGCTAGTTAGGATCAAGGAAGAACTCAACAAAATCAGTCAAAACACATAGATACACTTAAAACCGGAAAGTGTTTCAAAGAAAAGATTTTCAAAAACCCTAGTTTAGGAAGATGACAAACCACTCGAAAATCAGGAGATTTTCCATAAAACACGTAAAATAAGTTCGATCCTTCTCAGATCTATACAGATCTAAGAAGTTTAAGAGATGAAATTAGGGTTTTTATCAGAATAACTCGAATAGAGGAAAAAGCTTAAACAAACGTTTGCGGATTAATACAAAAATCAGAAGAAAGAAGCGTTTTCAAAAGGTGTTTAAGTACTCTAGTTCGAAGGTGAGGAGTTATTTTAGAAATATCGGAATAACCTTTGAGGAAAACAACAAAAGCTCATAATATACAAAGATCTAAGAAATATCTAAAAGAAATCGGAAAAGTCGGAAAAGTGTTACCGGTTTTAGCCGGAAAAGCCATAGACCTTACTCAAACAGCCATGGATGGTCGAAAAATGGCGTGAAAGACCATGGATAGGAGTAGAACCGCTCCAGGTTCACCTGAGGACCTCAGGGTAGTGTTAAACTGGCGTGGGGTGAAGCAGAGGCCAGGAGATGATGAGAGGCCATG
>NW_017672549.1:131884-184922 GCF_001879085.1 Nicotiana attenuata
CCGGAGAAGACGTGGACGAGGGTCCAGTCGGAAAGGAGGAGAGAAGAGAAGGTTCTAGAGAGAACCAGAGATAGAGAGAGGAGTTAGAGAGGTTGGTTGAGAGAGAAGAATGAGGAAGGGAATGTGATAGTGGGGGGGGGTAGTCGTTAGGGTTTAATATAGTAGGGAGATCTGGACCGTTGATTAGAATTAATCAATGGTGCAGATTGGACCAGGGATTGGGTCGGGTATGGTTTGGGTTTGGGCTTGGGTTTGATGGGTTATTTAATTGGGTTTGGGGTTGGTTTGATTTAGGTTATAATTTAAATAAGAGTGGCTACTTGTTAAATACCCAACTAAATTAGATAAATAATTAATAAAAATTGATAATAATTAGATAAAATGAAATTAAAGCTAAATAGGTGAAATTAAGGTAATTAACTATTATGAAAAGTATGAAATGACTGATTATTAAATTAAAATAGCATAAAGTGTACAATTAGGCTATAATTGCAAAATTGTTGTAATTATAGCCAAACAATACCAAATTGGCTAATTTATGAAATAATTAAATCCTAATAGGATTAAAAATGATATATTGAGATAGAAATACTTTCAAATTACTTGTAATGCAATTTATAAATAATTATTGGATATAAAATACTGAATAAATTGATAATAATATGGAAAATTATGGAAAAAAACCAATTATTATAAAAAGTGATTTTGAAGGCATATATGCAAATTTAAAAAATAGTTTGAGGAAAATTGGGTATCAACAGATGGCCCTCTTTACTCGGGAATGATGAAAGAGTTTTCAGGTAAAGAAATGATGGCTGATTTTGACCGAGCGAAACGGTTTGGGAAGATTTAGGCTGCACCCTCGCTTTTGAGCTGCCTACATATCCCTGGTTTCAAAGGAATCAGGCCGTATGTAGTTCCAGATCCATCGCTGGGGTATACCGATGAAGCTATTTCAAGAACGGACGCCACATCTAGGGCTGGGTTAGTGAACAATTTATGGTAATGGTTAGGCTTGATATGGCTTGAGGGAACTGGAGAGGGATCGCTCCTGCTGGGATAGTCGTTGCTCGCCGTTTCACATGCAAATAGAAGCAATACAAGCGTATACTGTGCATAAATGTAAACATTATGCAAATTCCCGCCGGACCATGAATGGTGTCTTCAGATAATGCGGATGATATCCTTAGACCATGATGTCCCGGGCCATGGAGCATATGATAAGGGATTCGCAGGCCATGAAAGTGATGTTCTCGGGCTATAAGGATGGTGCCTCCGAACCATGCCGCCTTTGAATAATGATATGCAAAAGATTGAAAGAGATCCTCAGACCATGACATGGTGTTCTCGGGCTATGAAGATGGTGCCTCCAAACGATGACGCCTTTGGATGAGTTGGCGATATTTCAGCCCATGAAGGATGCAGTATGAGGCGATCTTTCAGCCATGCAGATGCATTATGAGGCGATCTTTCAGCCATGCAGATGCAGTGTGTGGCGATCTTTTAGCCATGCAATGCAGTATGAGACGATCTTTTAGCCATGCAGATGCAATATGTGGCGATCTTTCAGCCATGCAGATGGGAAGGCAGAATAGTAGCCCTATGCAATGCAGATGCAGATGGAGGTAGAGCTTAACCTCGGAAGGCAGCATGGTAGCCTTATGCAATGCAGATGTGGATGGAGGTAGCGTTTAACCTTGAAAGGAAAAATAGTAGACTTATGCAAATTGGAAGGCAGAATGGTAGCCTTATGCAATGCAGATGCAGATGAAGGTAGAGCTTAACCTCGGAAGGCAGAATGGTAGCCTTATACAAATTGGAAGGCAGAATGATAGCCTTATGCAATTCAGATGCCGATGGAGGTAGAGCTTAACCTCGGAAAGCAGAATGGTAGCCTTATGCAATGCTGATATGGATGGAGGTAGCGTTTAACCTCGGAAGGCAGAATAGTAGCCTTATGCAAGAAATAAAATAACAAATGACAGTTGAGTTTTCTTAGCTGAGAGCAGATTGCAGCGTTGTAATTACTAGGAGAATTCTGACTACGGAGCATTACTGGTGTGTGCTGATAGAAAATGTTGGCAAGTGCGACAGTTCGGAGAGTCGTATTCTTGAACAATGTTTGTTCCATAGGTGTATAGTATGTTTAATGATTTCGCAATCCAAGTGCCTGCATCCAAAGAAAAATCGTGAGTTTTGTAAGGGGGAAGGTTAGTTCGTATCCCCGCTGGCTTTGCTTGACTCGTTCGGCTTTGATCTGGTGATACCGTCTGTATCATTGGGGTAGCGTTGCTAAACAAAGCCGTTTCAATAATAAATATGCTTGATTTTGTAAAAGTATGACATAAATGTATAGTTAAAAATAGCTTTTAGATGAACCGACGACTGTGACGTGGTTCAGGACATTGCAATCTCTCCTGCTACGGAATTTTGAGGGTCCTCCTCAAAATTCTGCCTCAGTTTGATGGGTTCACACTTCTGGCTGCTGCTCGTGAGGCGATCGGCTAAAATTACTTCGGAATTTTGAGGGTCCTCCTCAAAATTTTGCCCTAGTTTCCAATTGCGGGGGGATATCAAAATTTTATTGAATTGTGACCGAAACCATAGGGCTGCCTACGTATCCCCTCTTAAACGGGAATCAGGCCAGGCGTAGTTCAATTTACATCATATAAGGAGAGCATAAAGATTACACATAGTAACGTCTGACTGCATCTGAATTGATCGGCTTTGGCCAGACTTCTCCGTCCATTTCTACAAGTATGAGGGCTCCTCCTGTCAAAACCCGGTGAACCATGTATGGACCCTGCCAGTTAGGAGAGAACTTCCCTTTGGCTTCATCTTGATGCGGAAAAATTTTCTTTAACACCAGCTGCCGCAGTGTGAACTGTCTTGGCTTGACTCTTTTGTTGAAGGCTCTGGACATTCTGTTCTGATAGAGTTGACCATGGCAGACGGCATTCATTCTCTTTCCGTCTATAAGGGCTAGTTGCTCATAACGACTTTTTACCCACTCTGCATCGTCGAGCTCAGCTTCTTGTATGATCCTTTGGGAGGGAATTTCCACCTCAGCGGGAATGACAACCTCTATACCGTAAACCAGCATATAGGGGGTTGCCCCAGTTGATGTGCAGACTGTGGTACGATACCCTAGAAGAGAAAAGGATAACTTCTCGTGCCACTGTCTGTGATTCTTTATCATTTTCCTCAATATCTTCTTGATATTCTTGTTGGCGGCTTCTACAGCTCCATTCACCTGAGGCATGTATGCTGTGGAATTCATGTGTTTGATCTTGAAAGATTCGCACATAGATTTCATCAAGTCGTTGTTGAGATTGGAGCCATTATCAGTAATGATTAACTCTGGAATTCCGAATCGACAAACAATGCGGTCGCGGACGAAGTCTACCACGACTTTCTTAGTCACTGCTTGTTAAATGATGCTTCGACCCATTTGGTGAAATAGTCGATGGCTACTATGATAAACCTGTGTCCGTTGGAAGCAGCAGGCTCGATTGGTCCAATAACATCCATTCCCCAAGCGGCGAACGGCCACGGTGAGCTTGTTGTGTTAAGCTCTCTTGGAGGTACCTTTATCATGTTTGCATGTATCTGACAGCGGTGGTATTTCTGGATACACCGGATGCAGTCTGTTTCCATAGTCATCCGAAAGTAACCAGCCCGGAGTATCTTCTTTGCTAAGACAAACCCATTCATATGTGGACCGCAGGTCCCAGCATGAATTTCCTCTAGTAGCCTGGAAGCTTCCTTTGCGTCGACACATCTTAATAATCCTAAATCGGGAGTCCTCCTATACAGGATTCCTCCGTTGAGAAAGAAGTTGTTGGACAATCTCCGAAGTGTGCATTTCTGAGTAGGATTCACAAGCTCTGGGTACTCTCCTTTTGCCAAATATTCCCTCATATCATGAAACCAAGGCTTTCCATCTGCTTCCTCTTCGACATGGGCACAGTAAGCTGGCTGATTATGAATTTTCACCGGAATGGGATCAATGAAATTCTTGTCGAGATGTTGTATCATAGATGATAAGGTAGCCAATGCATCGACGAACTCATTCTGGATTTTGGGAACATGCTGGAATTCCGTCTTCGTGAACCTCTTTCTCAATTCCTGTACGTGATGCAGATACGGGAGTATCTTGGAGTTCTTGGTTGCCCATTGTCCTCGTATCTGATGTATAAGTAAGTCTGAATCTCCAATCACTAGTAGCTCTTGAACGTTCTTGTCAATGGACATTTTAAGTCCTAAGATGCAGGCTTCATACTCGTCCATATTGTTGGTGCAGGGGAACCTGAGTTTGGCAGACACCGGATAATGCTGACTGGTTTCTGATATTAGGAGTGCTCCTATGACAACTCCTTTGAAGTTTGCTGCTCCATCGAAGAACATTCTCCAACCGTCATAGGATTCCGCAATGTCTTTTCCTATGAATGATACCTCTTCATCAAGAAAATATGTTTTTAGGGATTCGTATTCTCCATCCACGGGGTTTTCAGCAAGGTGGTCTGCCAGTTCCTGTCCCTTGACCACTTTCTGAGTTACGTAAACAATGTCGAATTCACTCAACAGGATTTGCCACTTGGCTAGCTTGCCAGTGGGCATGGGCTTCTGAAAGATGTACTTTAATGGATCCATTCTTGATATGAGATATGTATTATAGGCACAGAAGTAATGTCTCAGCTTCTGAGCTACCCAAGTCAAAGCAAAACAGGTGTGCTCCAATAGAGAATACCTGGCCTCGTACGGGGTGAACTTCTTACTGAGATAATAAATGGCTTGCTCCTTCCTTCCCGTTTCATCATGCTGTCCCAGAACGCAGCCGAAAGCTCCATCTAACACTGCAAGGTAGAGTAATAAGGGTCTACCTGGCTCAGGCGAGACTAAGACTGGTGGTGTTGACAGGTACTCCTTGATTTTGTCGAAGGACTTTTGGCAGTCATTGGTCCATTTGGTGGCGGCGTCCTTCTTTAACATCTTAAAGATTGGCTCACAGATGACTGTAGACTGTGCTATGTACCAGCTGATGTAGTTAAGCCTTCCCAAGAAACTCATCACATCCTTCTTGTTCTTTGGCGGTGGTAGTTCTTAAATGGCTTTGACTTTCAATGGATCCAGTTCTATTCCTCGGCGGCTCCCAATAAACCCAAGCAACTTCCCAGCAGGAACCCTAAATGCACACTTTGTGGGGTTTAGTTTCAGGTTCTATCTCCGCAATCTATTGAAGAACTTCCTCATATCTTCTATGTGGTCAGCGGCCTTCTTAGATTTGATAATAACATCATCTACATATACCACTATCTCTTTGTGTATCATATCATGAAAGTTAGTAGTCATGGCCCTCATATAGGTGGCACATGCATTCTTTAGGCCGAATGGCATCATCTTGTAACAGTATACTCCCCACGGCGTGATGAAAGCCATTTTCTCAGCATCTTCCTCATCCATCCAGATCTGATGATAACCAGCGAAGCAATCTACGAATGACTATAGCTCATGCTTGGCGCAATTGTCAATCAGGATGTGTATATTTGGCAATGCGAAGTCGTCTTTCAGACTGGCCCGGTTGAGATCCCGGTAGTCGACACTGACTCTAACCCTCCCGTCCTTCTTTAGAACTGGCATAGTGTTGGCTAACCATGTCGGGTATTCTACTACCCTGAGTAGCTTTGATCTGCTTGGTGACTTCTTCGTTGATTTTCCAACTCATATCAGGCTTGAACTTTCTGAGCTTTTGCTTTACCGGTGGACACATTGGATCGGTTGGCAGTTTGTGAGCCACAATAGACGTACTCAGACCAGTCATGTCATCATACAACCAGGCGAATATGTCCTCATACTCCTTTAGAAATTCTGTGTATTCTTTCTTCCCCAATGGTGATAGGTGAAAGCTGATTCGTGTTTCCTTAGAATTTTCTGCATCTCCCAGTTGACAATTTCGGTCTCGTCCAGGTTGAACTTAGGTCTGTTCTCAAAGTTCTCAACTTCTTTGACAATCTCGTCAGGTATGTCATCTTCCTCTGAATCAATGTCCGTTTGTTGCGCTATCTCATTGCATGTCACGATCATTGGTTCATCAAGAAAAGTAATAGTAATGCTGTATTGGTAAAGTAAGGAAGAAAACGATAGCAATAAATATTGATTCATAAGAAAAATCAAACATGCTTTTGATAAATTAAATAACTGTTTTGAACATCGAAGATCTTATTGCGGAAATTGAAAAATGCAAAAGAAAAATAAAACAGTGAATAATGCTTGTTTTAGCCTTGCTACCCCGAGGCTCGTCGGGATTTGGTTGTCTTGATGGTCAAAGTCTTATGACGTGCCCCTCTGCTCACAGCCTGTATGGAAGGGCCTTCCTCTCCCTCCTCTCCGAGAATAACACAACAGTCCATATCACTGTCCTCTAGAAACAAGTGCTTCACTGCTACCAGTGCTTCTTCTTCATCTGACCCATAAATAATGTCGTCCTGTTGGAAGGTCTGCCCCAGATGCGGTATTGGCTGCTCTAGCGGGTAGTAAGGACCGCGCCATGGCGGCGACCAACTATTGAATTCTTGCTAGGTGTATTTATATCCTAAACCGAAGGTAGTGCCATATTTCTTGAGTTTTATGGGTTTAGAGATTCCTTAGAGGTTCTTGCCGAGCCCTTTGCCGGGTTCGTACCCACTCCAATTCAGTATACTCTCAATTTTGCTATCCCACCATTTGTCTTTGTCGACAACATTAACCCGCTCAATATGGTAGTAAGTTTCTCCACCCAGCTTCCTTCTTCCCCCGATAGTCGGAATGGTTTGGCGACTGTATATAGGGTTGCTACCGTCGTCGTGAATGATCACTTCCTGAAGATTCCATTCGAACTTTACTGTTTGATGCAGCATTAATGCTACGGCCCCAGCAGCATGGATCCATGGCCATCCCAGCAACAAATTGTAAGATGCTGGTATATCTATTACTTGGAAATCGACCTCGAACCAGGTTGGTCCCATCTGCAGGCATAGACTAATCTTACCAATGGTGGATCTATGAGAACCATCGAAGGCTTTCACATTGATTGCTCCATCCTTTATCTCATGCATCCCTTTACCCAACTTCTTGAGTGTTACCAGCGGACAAATGTTATGACTAGAACCTCCATCAATCAGGATCCCGGTGATAAAATAATCTTCGTATTGCACGGTGATGTGCAGTGCTTTGTTGTGCCCCAGCCCTTCAGGTGGCAGCTCCTCCTCATAAAAGGTGATCTTATGGCTTTCTAGAACTTGTCCTACCATATTAGCCATTTCCCCGCTAGTGATGTTTGTCACACCTCCTTTTTCACTACACCCCCGGAAGGGAATATAATAAAGGGAGTTTTTCCAATTAAAGGACAATCGAAACGGGATTCATTTATTAAGGTTCAGAGTCGCCACTTGGGAGATTTATGGTGTCCCAAGTCACCGATTCAAAATCCCGAATCGAGGAAAAGGATGACTCTATTTAACAGTCCGCGAACCAGAAATCCGGGTAGGAAATTCTGTTAACTCGGGAGAAGGTGTTAGGCACTCCCGAGTTCCGTGGTTCTACCACGGTCGCTCAACTGTCATATTTGGCATAATTATCTAATTTTAAAAAAAACATTTTGAACCTATGTGCAATTTTAACTCTTGGCCGCTTTTATTTATTTATTTTTTAAGAAAGATTGCAACGCTATTTAAAATATGTTTCGGGTCACGTCACATAAATGCGCCCGTAGCCCATAACACATTTTATCTAACGTTGAGATTTGAATTTGGGTCACATAAATGTGCACCCAAGTTTAGAAAAGTAGATTATTAAAATACGCGCCTAAAGCAACTACGCGTTTTTAACTTTGCGAGGGCCATGGAAATCTGCTAAATGGCACGCCTCGAATTCTAGGGGTAAACAATTAAGTGAGGGCCACACGTTTGAAGTTTTATTTGGCGCAGCGCACCTTAATTTATTTTAAAAGGTAATTCACACTAGGGTATGCAAACTAAAGCTCGGAGGGCCATAAACTACTCACTTTATCTAATATGGCATACCTCGATTAGTAATTAAAGCAACTTAAATATCTAAGCATTAAAGGGTCGGGATTCTATTATGATGCAAGCTAACAAGGTATAATTTAAAGGAAAGAGTTAATTGTCTTAGGTTGAAATTGTGAGCCCAAAGAAGTTAGGGGCCCATTGTCCCCTACGACCATTTTATCAACAATCAAGAAACCGCAAATGGGCTCCAACGTGAAGCCCAAGACTGGAAAGCACCCAGCAAAGGGAGCTCAGCACGATTGGGCCAGAATTACGGCCCATACCATTGTCTTAAACATCAATTGACGCAGGAAATCCTGTTGTAACGGGAAATCCATAATTTGGACAAAACATACTATTTCATCATTTAAAAACAACCATTTGAATATCCGGCATAAGAGAACAATTTAGAGTTTCAAACAGACTTTATTTGATTGTTAAATTCTGATTTTACACTACACCCTCACACAAAATATCCACTAATTATTAGAACCTAAAGCCCCCCCCCCCCCCCAGCTCATATTGAACTCAACTTTCACCCTTGAACAAGACATGAATTTCATATTCCCTTTAAAGCAAACAAGATACAAAAGAAAACTGAAATTGAGCACTGAAAATCACTAGTTCTGAGATTAAAACTCCAGAGGTCCTTCGATAGTCCTTAAGCTCACATGACAAAGGCACAAACGAATGTCCATGCTAATTAATAGGAGAAATGGACCTTAAATCAAGCATTTAAAGCACATGACAATTGTTTATGAACCATATATCAATTAACAACCCTTTCCATGCAAATAACTTTAACTCAACAGACTAATATATTTCACGTTTTCCCTTCAAACAGAATGTAACATGAGGTTCCTAAAATAAACATTGCACTACTACTACTGCAGAACATGAATAGGCAAGATAATCATTGTCACACTACGCTACTACTTAAGAAATTCCCAAGATAAAGCATAGCTAGCATTCATACTTTAAAGAACAACATTCATTTTCTGAGATCTTCAGGCAATTACAACTTCCAGACTCGCATCTCAGCTATTCAGGAAACAGGGAGTACCTGATGTAAGAGGAAAGCAAAACAGTGAGGATTCAATACCAGCAACAGCAAACAGAACCCAGCAAACCAATGGAACAATGGAATAGCTTCAGCAACTCAAAACCCAGCTTTCAAACCCCAAAATCGATTCATGTTCAATCGAATGCAGAATTCGAACTTTCCGAGATTTAAACTAGTAAAAAAAAGATCAGAAACTCAGCATTACACAGTATCTTTTAGTGCTTTTCACCAAGAAAAATGCAAAGAAATCAATGTTTTCTCCTATATATGCAGTCGTATCAGTATTTCTGGATTTTTATCTCTCTTTTTTTCTCTGCCTTCTAAGGGAAGAAAGGATGCCTTTATAGGAAAGCAAATAGGGAACCTTTCAGGTTTTTGTTTTACCCCTTAGGTCCTTTTTAACTTCTGCTATTTTGCTTAAGAATCCCTAAAATTTTGACTTGATACCCAAGCTAAGGCCTAAAATTTACAGGAAACCCCTACTAGATGCTTCTGAAAACAGTTAGCAAAGATTCCCTATGTCCTATTTCCTAAACTACCCCCCCAAGTTCCTTGTTTTTACTTTAGCCTACCTCATGGGTCACTCAGACATGGGTTATGAATCCAGACGGGCTCAATGATCCAATAATCATGGGCTCAAGTTCAAATCAGACCAAACTCTCTCAGAATGAGGTCTTAAAACCCAAGTAACAAAGCTGGCCCAAAACCAAATCGAGGCATGGAACGAACACACTTAAATAACTTCAGACAACTAAAAAAAACTAAACTAATTGAGTAATTAATTATCACAAACAGGCAGGGAACTAATTGAACTATTAAAATGAACCTAATTAAATCGAACTAAGTGGCCAAAATGAAAGGTGAAATCAGAGATCTAAACATGCCATTAACAAAACTAAATAAACCAAAAAAAATCAGAGAACAACCTTTAAAGGAAAAACAAACACCAAGAGAAGAGGTTTTGGGTTCAGGACCTTGGCATAGTTTCAATTGAGATGGCCTTTGACCAAAGAAGGGAAAAGAACAAAAGTGAAACACAAATGAACCGAAAGAAAAGTGAAAGGGACTTACCGGCTAGGCTCGAAATCGAAACGGGTACTCTGAGTCAACCCAAAACGATGTCAAACGTTTGTTCTTGGTGAAGAACAAACGAGTGTCATTATTTCGTGCTAAAACAGGCTTGAACAAGCCAGGAAATTCAGAAAAGTGACCTTGGATGCGCAGGTTCAATTTGAACTCCTAAGGCTCGAACCTCGGATTCAATATTCGAGTAGTTCTGAGCATATTCGAGGGGAGCTGGTTATAAATTTAGGGAGAGAGGGTCAAGGGGGTTATGTGGTATTGATTTGGGTTAGTTTGGTGGTGGCTTCGCCACCGGGGAACATTGTGGCGGCTCTAGGGTTTTGAAGATTCGAGGGGTTCCAGTGGGATTCGAGGGAGGCGGGTGGTGGCATGGGTATGAGGGGAAGAAGACGAACCAGTGGTGTAATTTTGGTGGTCATCGGAGACCTGCCGCCGCCGTGGGGCGATTTCCGGCGGCGGCGGACGGTGGCGTTACAGGTGAGGGTTTGGAGACGAGGAAAGGGTAGGGGGTGTTTGTTTCGACACTTATCTATCAAAACAACCTAGCTTCCCAGCCGTTCGATCGAGAAACCTCAACGGCTGGGATTTGTTCTAAACGATACGGTGTCGTTTCAATGGCTGGGGCGAAGGACCGAACTGGGATGTGAATTTGGGCTGGGTTTGGGCGTTTTGAACGGGTCTCAGGGGTTTTTGGCTGAGCTTGATTCGGGCCAGCCCAAACTTGAGCATTTTTATTTAAAGACTCAACTTCTTTTTAATTTTCTTTTCTTTTTCTTTTCAATTAAAACTAATAACCTAAATTAACTCTATATTAACCTACCAAATTATATTAAGCTCTAATTAATAATTAACACAGTTAACTAAATACCAAATTAAAAGAAAATTAACAAAATTCAAAGCTAAAAAATTAAACAAAGCCAAATAAATTAATTTTTATGATTTTTGTATTTTTGTAAAACCCTAATTACTAATTAATCTAAAAATATGTAAAATTAAATCCTAAATGCAAATGCAATACGTATTTTTGTATTTTCCTTGAATTATATAAATTAAAAATGCACACAAACATGAAAATTATGCAATTAAATCCTAAAAAATCAAATAATTAAAAGAAAGATCCTAATTTTAAGAGTCATGTGGGAGTAAATCATGCGAGGCAAAAATCACGTGCTCACAATGTTATTTGGTACATATGCTTCATTCAACACCTTCAACAAAGCATTCTTCTGCGTCTCAGAATTTTGCAGTAAAGACAGAATGGATATTTGTGCTGGCGTCTTGTTTAACTGGTTGATGACCGAATATTCCTTGGCCTGTATTTTTCTCCAAAGGTCGTCCGGACCTGTCTCAACGAGAGGCGGCCGGTTGGAGGCCTGCTTGCTTGATTCAGCCAGATATTCAGGGGTATAGATTCTACCAATTCCTGTCATACTCTATGCTGCGACAATTTCTTCAATCCTGACCTTGCCCTTCCTTCTCGCCTCGGCTGTATAGTCCCAGGGTATAGCATTTGTATAGAAGGGTGGCGTGGTTGACATCGACACTTCGATTGGAACATGCGCCTTGGGTGGGAAGACTGCAACCTCAAATTGTGCGAGTGCATTTGCTGGAGACACGAATTCAACCTCAATTGGAACCGGTGTCTTAGCGAGTAGCGCTGCTTCAAACTCAAGAGGTATAGACATATTCACCTCAGCGTCCTCAGATGGTTGGATCTGGACTATGATTAGATTGAGATTAATTGTTGGTTTCTTTGGATCATCACCTTCTGCGATCAACTCGATTGATCCCTCGGGATCCCAGTCATCTTCCACTTCAATCATGTTGATACCTCCACCCTTATGGTCTGGCAGAGACTGTATTTTGTCTTTCAAAGAGCGGCATTCATCGATGGTGTGCCTTTTCATGCCGGAGTGGTATGCACAGGACTTGTTTGGGTTAACTCACTGAGAAGGATTCTCAGGGGTTGTAACAGGGATGGGGGTGACATATCCAGCAGATTTGAGCCTCTCATACAGCTGGTCAATGGGTTCAGCGATGGCGGTATATTTTTTTGGAGGTCTGCGATCAAAATTAGGTCGAGGTCTAGGGAAGTTTTGGCGTACAGGGGGTGATTGATAATGGGATGGTTGAGCACTATAGGTTTGGTAGACATGAGCGGGTTGGCAGTACCTGGGTGAAGTAGGTTGATATGTAGGAGGTGGAGATGATTGGTAAGTTGGTGGTGGAGCTTGGTACGAGGGTGAGGGTGCTTGGTAATTTGGGGTTGGCTGGTATGTGAGTAGAGGTGTTGGGTAAGTTTGGTATTTGAGGGGAGACTTGGTCCTTTGTGCAACCATCACGGCCCTTTTCTTGGACACACCACCGGACTGTAAAGCCTTATTTGTAGCTTGCAAGGCTTCCAAATTTGTGACCATACCACTTTTAATACCCTCTTCAATTCTTTCACCTAATTTGATAATGTCGGAGAACTTGTGGTTCTCAATCATCATCAGCCGTTCGTAGTACTGCGGGTCTTGAGCCCGGACAAAGAACTTGTTCATTTGCTCCTCTTCTAAGGCGGGTCTGACCTTAGCAGCTTCGGATCTCCAGCGAGTAGCATACTCGCGAAATGTCTCCGTAGGCTTCTTCTTTAGATTCTGGATATAGAACACGTCTGGCGTATTCTCTGTATTAAACCTAAACCTGTCCATAAAGACAGATGCCATGCCTACCCGGCTTGACCACTTCTTGGGATCTTGGCTGATGTACCAAGATAATGCATCTCCTTTCAAACTCCTCATGAACAGCTTCATGCGGATCCTTTCATCCTTCCGTACTCCAACCAGCTTGTCGTAATATGTCCTCAGATGGACCCTTGGATCACCCGTACCATCAAACATTTCGAACTTAAGATGTTTGTACCCCTCAGGCAATTCGACATATGGCTGTATACAAAGGTCCACATAGTTTAGCCCCTCGATCCTTTGCTTCCCTCAACGCCCTGAATCCGGCTGGTTAGTTTCTTAAGTTCCTCGACCAAGTTCCTGATAAGCAGATCCTTTTCATCAGACTCAGGTGTGCATGAGATAGGTTGGGTGGGGTGTGGCATGGTCTCCACGTAGATAGGATTGTTATGGTGGCCTGGTGTATGGGTGTGGAAATGGTCGTTTGTGGAGTTCTGAGGTTCTGGGATGAGTAGTGGAGTGTTGTTTGGAGTATGGCGGGTGTTACATTGGTTCTTTGGTGGAGCAGCATGATGGTGAGGAGTGGGATGATTCTGTTGTTTTGGGATATCTTGAGGAGGTGTAGGGTTTTGAACATTGGGGATGTTGGTATCTGGGGTGTTGAGGGAAAATGACAGGTTTGCCAGATTTCAAACCTAATTGAGCTCTTTTTGGAATTTCAATAGTTTCTGTTCAAGTTGTGACACATTCTCGTTAGGAACCCAAATACCCTGGCCATCAGTGGCCTCTACCCGTTCAGCCGTGTTCTCCTTCCTAATGTTGTTTAGATCTTTCATTTTATTCTTGCCTTTATTCATGCCTTTAATGGGACTAAGAGGAGGAGTGGGTGGAGGGCCCCCGAATCTTGTGAAATAAGATGATGATGCCAGAGTTCACGAACTAACCCTTGGGGAGGGGAATAATAAAAAGAAAAAAAATAAAAACAAAAGGTAATCAAGTCAGTGAGTATTATAAAAAGTATTGCAAAATTTAAACACATAGTGTGGAATGTAAAGCGTGTCCTAATTTGGGAACCTCTTTGTGCCCGAGGTAGGCCTAGCGACAAATAGACTTGGAGAACTTTTAATGCTAAATGCCTCATTTTATTGATAAAAAATAGGCGAATCCCAAAACGACATTAATAAGCGAGAAATAAAAGTCACTAATGGCCATTGGCCTTATTACATTCATAAAGCGAAAAAGTAAATTCTTATCTATTTGGTCCCAGAAGGACCTTCCCCAGATTCGATATCCTTGGTCCTTCGAACAACTTCCCCTATTCGCGAAGTCCCAGCAACAAGTATACTCTGGCTAGATGTCCACCTTCGGTCCCTTCAGCCTTTTGACAGTCTTCAACCCTTTTGAGAAATTTCCCCTCCAGTTCTACTATGCCTCGCTCCAAGTATCCTAGCCTTTTGTTGGCACTGATAGCCATGTCTTTCCATTTCTCAATTAGCTTCTGGTTGGATTCTTGTATCTCGCGGTGTTCGCTCTCGCATTCACGGATCCTTTTGCGCAGCTGGTTGTACTTGACTTGCGCCTCGGCCTTTGCATCTATAATTTTGTGACCTCGAACGAACCTTGGCTGGCCCAGACCATCCCAATTGTCTTCCAACCAACCCGAATAGAAAGGGGTACAACTGGCATGATATCTATCTGGCTCGATGGTGTCTTTCCCCATTACGATCTTGCAGTACCACATGTGCTGGGCTTGGCACTTGTGAGGACTATTATCATTTTGGAAGTCAACTCGAAGATGGCTCATGTTGTCGGCCCTGGGTATGACATGCTTCCTACCCGCTTGCCTCATAACTCGAAGAGGGATGTAAGGGTATGTTCCTCTTAGTCTAATTAGTATCAGGAAAGGTGCATCTCTGGATGGGGCGATGAACTCCTCTGTCGGGAACCACTCGAACATCCATTGAATCTGTTCTTCAGTCAGATTATCAAAGAGCTCAACCCCTTCTTTGGCATTCTCAGGCTAGCGAACATGTCGGGGATGTAATTCATTCGCTTTGGATGATGGAAAGCGATGTGGTCATCCCAGTTCCTTCGCTGAATTTCTTGTCGGTATTCGCCCTTTTGGAGATGTTCCATGAACCAAAGTTGAAGTAGTAGATTGCAACCTTCGAGGTGTTTCGCTCCTCGTTGACACTTCTCTAAGGCTCGGTATATGTCTGCAATGATCATGGGTACAATGCTGAATGTCTGCCCACCAATCCCCTCCATTAGGGTCTTGGTTGCCATAGCTAGCCTAGTATGGATTCTCCCTTTATTCATTGGAAACACAATCAGACCTAGGAAGCAAAACATGAAAACGAAAACCCTACGATGAATATGTCCCAAGGATGTGATGGCAAACTCGTCGTGGTAGGTACGGTATAATTTGCTGTGACCGTACCTTTCATACAGGTAGTCAAAAGGAATATACAATTCCTTTAGGCATACCAATTCTGCATTCTTCTTCAAAGCCATCATTTTTAGGAAACCCTTGCCTGTGCAGTTCTCAGACATTAGCAAACCCAGGGTTTCCCACACTAGACCGGCCGGTCCTCCTATCTCCTCTAGCAAAGGTTTCATTTCGATGTCCCCAAAGCAAAAGACGGCCCTTTCACAATCCCAAAATAAGGTAGCAGCTTCTATTATCATGTTGTTAGGCTGGATCTCCAGGAGGGATGGTAGATTGCCCGGATACTTTCTGACGAGGGTTTTGTCACTAGAATGTAAATCTTCCCACCAACTTAGCAATCTTGGGTGGATATTGGTGAACATGCCGAATCTGGGGACTTCGTGCCTCATATTTCTACAAGACAAACAAGGTTAGGCCCTTACCCCCACCAGACTCGACTATTTAACATCAACAATTAGCATGAAGCATTTAGTTCTCCAAATAAATGCACAGAACATGATGATGTCCATTTGGGTTTAGGGAAACCCAGTGGAATTTTGGACAAGGCTATCTTAAAGGATTATTATGTGGACAACATAACTGACCCGGCTAGGTCTGACCTGATGCATGTGCAATTTAAACAGAGTAAGGTTTCTATGAGGTTATAGACTGGTACCCTTGAGCGGACAACTCAAGGGGGAAGGCACGTAACTGTCGACTACACCGCTGATCGACTAGTTTTACCGCAAATAAGCCTTTCCGAATTTAGGGGGTAATGATATAGGAAGGGCGCAACAACTCATCAAGCATTGCTATAGTATTTGTTTGGCACGAGTGGAGTATGATGTTGAGCATGATTGTGCAATAATTAAAAGCATGTTGACATGTATTTGCACGTTAAGAAAGCGATAAATACAGCAGTTTTATAATTTAAAGCAGTTATAACGGAAGAAAACAAGAAAGATCTGTCAGTTTTGCTTTTGAAAAAGAAATTAAACTCTTAAAGGAATTAAACAAATAATTGCACATAGGAAGGGAACAAATTAACAAAAACAGTATGAAATGGTAAAAGCCTAGATATCCCCAGCAGAGTCGCCATGCTGTCACGCCCCCTTTTTTCTCGCGAAATCAGGTTTATGACAATTTGGTATGGGACAACTCGTTCCTTTTGGGAAAGGGGTTTGCATTTTTGATGAGTCTCCACCTAACGATTTAAGGTGCGTTAGGGCACCTATAAGGTTCATCTATAACTACGTTTGGTAACCAGAGATAGGGTAAGGGCTTGAAATTATCCTAAGGGATGGTGTTAGGCACCCCTCAGGATCCACTAGTGTGGTTCCCGGCCAGACAGTTTTTGTGAATTTATAATATTAACAAATAAACAAGTATGTCTCAAATAGTAGGGGATTTAAGTTTAAATACACAGATGTTTGAAAAAAAACAGTTAATGAAAAACAAGATTTTGAAAAGAAGTACAATCTAAGCGTGTTTGTGAATATAAAGGGGGTGTCCTAGGTTGGTTAGCCTATAGGATCACATCAGTACGATGCCCGGTAAACACTCCTTAGAAAGGGTCTAAGCATGGCATTAGCGCACCGGTCATCATATCCATATCTACCCTTTCCCGCCCCGTAAAGGTAATTAAAGCGAAGGTTGGTCTTGACCCCTATTGCATGCTGTTACCCGTCCCTGCTTATCAGTCCCCGAGGAATTTAGGACTCCTATACTATAAAACGGGTGGGGGTTTTGGGCAGACCCTCAGGTTTAAAGGCAAAATACTAGGCGACAAACAAGAACACATAGGACTGCATTTAGGGGAGAAAACACAGAAAACAGATAGAAGGCTCAGATATACCTCCACAAGTAATGCACATAGACAGCACGACTCATACACATATAAGGTCCACATTCAGATCCTAACAAGGTATTTACGTGATAACAATAGAACCCGATTTATTACATGACTTAGAAAAGAAGTCCGAATCAGGCTTGCCTACTGATTTTAACACGTTGATAGTTAAACACAAATTACAAAGACAGTTCTGGTTTTATTTAAGGTTGATTGCCTAAGACTTGCCTAGGCGCGGAACACAGATGACTACATTTTATATAGTGAAACAAGGCAGGTTTCTTCAAGTGGACTCTTGAGTCCTTATAGGCGTGATATCTAATGACAAATCAACGCAATTTTTGAAAGAACTTGTTTTAGAGAAAATAAACCGTTAATTAAACCAGTTTCAAAACGGACTAAAACGTGGACTGGATTGATTTATTTAAATAAACTAATTGAGATCTATAGGCAGAATTTCTAGAGTTATCCCCTTAGGCATGACATCTAGTTGTTTAACACTGATTTTAGAAACTTGGCAGGCATGATGACTAATGAAAGAAAACATGTAATACTTGTTATAACAGAAGCCGGATTAAATTATATCCTATAGGCATGGCATCTATTTGTGAAACTGAGTTTGAGACCTATTAAACATGAATTCTAACATGGTAAGGCAAGTATAGTAAAAAATGTAAATTCCTATAGGCATGGTTTCTAACATGGTAAGGCAAACATAATAAAAAATGTAAAGTCCTATAGGCATGGTTTCTACCCGCCTTACCCCACAAACATGTAAATTCCCTCCCTTTTTCACTAATTACCCCAATATTCGGTTACAAATTATTACAGACCATGTGAATGAATTACATAAGAAAAGTAGAAATTACACTATAGAGAGCCTGAAACAGGCCCAGACTTTCAGTACCTGATTAGGACTTCTTCCCTGAGTTATGTAATAAACCACCTCAAATGCCAAGATTGTTGTATAGTCTTTCTCATATCTGGGTGTGTCAGAGTTCCCTAAGGACCTCTAAGGATCCCAGGCAGTGCTCACACCCAAATTGCATAACCAATACAGAGTAAGTGCAGCGTGGAAAGGCCGGCCTTTATATGTCCAAGTTCAGAGGGAACTCAAGGGTCCCAAGGCAAGGCTCACACAAAAGGGGCAGAACCTTGTGGCCCAAGAGTATGTATGAGAGTGCTTGACATAGATTTAAAAGAGTTGAGTTGGAAACAGTTTTGGAAATGATTAGTTTGAAATAAGTTTTGGAAGGCAGTAGAAAAGTTTGCCTTAGTGAAAAGAAAAGAAACAGGACAATCAGCAACTCAAAAACAAATCATAGTGCAAACACAAACAGGGAAATGAGGCATTAGGACAGGTTTGAAACCACATAAATGGGGAAACATCTGATGCATCAAATATACAGAACAACTATGAATCCATTGAACAAATCAGTCATGGTAACAGACATTTAAAACATAAAGAAGAGTGCAACAGGATCATGTTAAAGACAAGGGTTTTGTTGAACGAAGTTTGACACTACATGGTTATACCAGTTAGGGAGGGGTAAGGGAACTAAGTGAACATGCTGGACAAGTATCAAAGAACTAAGTAAAGTCTGATATGATGATTACACATAAGGCAAGAATTTAGACATGCTTGACAACATCAATCATAGAAACAAATTGAATAACTAGTACAGTAGCAAACATGGATGTATAGGCATGGAACGCATAAAGTTGAGTTTCAAATTTAAACTAGAGACCTACCAAGTTGAAGAAGTAAAATGCAGAAAGTAAAGCAAGTAGAGTTCCACAGTCTAGTCTTGGCTTTCAGCCGGCTAGACAAGCAGTTAGCATAAGTGGCAGAGAAAGAAGAGAGAGTTTCAATGTGTGTGTGTGTGTGTATTCTGAACTATTGTTCGTGTCTTAAGACTGTAGAAGAGAGTCATTTATATAGTAGTTTGAAAACTGGTTAAAATAAGGCAAGAATCAATTCTTCAGTAATTATAGAACTCAGTATAAAAAATTGGTTTGAATTTCCCTTTAATTAAGGGAGTCAGTGTAAATGGTAAAGAGCAAGTGGCAAGTAAGGAAAGAAATCATACACGGCTGGAGTATAACAAATAAGGAAAGATTTCAAAAATAGTACCAGTATAGAATAGGTAATTAAGGCTAGGTTCAGAAAGTTTTCAAACTAAGGAGACAATCAGTAGCAATGCAGACAAGGCAAGGAAGATTAATTAAGGCAAGCAACTAATCAAATTAAGTGGAAAGGTAGGGGTCGGGGGGTCTAAAGGGAAATGTTCAAATCACACCAAGTGATAAGGAATTCAGAATCAATCAAAGAGAAAATCATGGAAAAGAGTCACCATGTTTAACATATAAACAGAGTAAGACATGGGTAGTCAAGAATTAACACATGACTCTAACAAAACATGAAGATAAAACGATACTGAATCAGTGAGAAAGATGCAAGTCTTGATGTGAACAATCAAGATAAACACAAACACATAGAATTGATGTAAGTCTAGGCTGAGAAACTCAGTAGAAGCATATCAAGGCAAGGCAGTCACAAGAAAATCACAATAACTCAAAAGAAATATGAGAATCAGTAAGTCATACTAATACAACCAAACGAAGAACCCTAAAAATTAGGGTTTTCGATGTAGGCTAGTTAGGGTCAAGGAAGAACTCAACAAAATCAGTCAAAACACATAGATACACTTAAAACCGGAAAGTGTTTCGAAGAAAAGATTTTCAAAAACCCTAGTTTAGGAAGATGACAAACCACTCGAAAATCAAGAGATTTTCCATAAAACAAGTAAAATAAGTTCGATCCTTCTCAGATCTGTACAAATATAAGAAGTTTAAGAGAAGAAATTAGGGTTTTTATCAGAATAACTCGAATAGAGGAAAAGTCTTAAACAAACTTTTGCTGATTAATACAAAAATCAAAAGAAAGAAGCGTTTTCGAAAGGTGTTTAAAAACCCTAGTTCGAAGGTGAGGAGTTATTTTAGAAAAATCGGAAAAACCTTTGAGGAAAACAACAAAAGCTCATAATATACACAGATCTAAGACAGATCTAAAAGAAATCAAAAAATATTAAGAGTTAGGGTTTCAGAGAACCCAGAGAAGATGCGAAAACCTTAAATAAACTTATACTCCACGGAAGTCTTTAGAAAAGGGGGCTTTTGCATCTATAACCGACGGATAATATGGGTAACCATATTATTCGTGACTTTTTGCATATGATTACTTTTGGGAGAATTCTTAGTCACCCTAATTTGAGGAATCCCAATTTGAGGCTTTACAAATGTAAAAGTTAGACTCACTGGTTATACATTGGTTACTCNAGGGGGATCTGGACCGTTGATTAGAATTGATCAACAGTCCAGATTGGACCAGGGATTGGGTCGGGTATGGTTTGGGTTTGGGCTTGGGTCTGATGGGTTATTTAATTGGGTTTGGGGTTGGTTTGATTTAGGTTATAATTTAAATAAGAGTGGCTACTTGTTAAATACCCAACTAAATTAGATAAATAATTAATAAAAATAGCTAATAATTAGATAAAATTAAATTAAAGATAAATAGGTGAAATTAAGGTAATTAACTAATATGAAAAATATGAAATGACTGATTATTGAATTAAAATAGCATAAAGTGTAAAATTAGGCTATAACTGCAAAATTGTTGTAATTATAGCCAAACAATGTCGAATTGGCTAATTTGTGAAATAATTAAATCCTAATAGGATTAAAAATGATATATTGAGCTAGAAATACTTTGAAATTACTTTTAATGCAATTTATGAATAATTATTGGATATACAATAGTGAATAAATTAGAAAATAACTTGATAATAATATGGAAAATTATGGAAAAATACCAATTATTATATAAAGTGATTTTGAAGGCATATATGAAAATTTAAAAAATAGTTTGAGGACAAATTGGGTATCAACAACGAAGGGCGGCGGAAATGAAAGAAATGAAGGTTGTTTGGAATTAATATGGTATGTTTAATCGCGGATTATTGATCTAAAAGATCAACGACCACGATTAAACGAAGTTACTGGGTCGGGTTGGTTTAATTAGGTTAGGGTTATTTTAAATTGGTCTTGGGTTTAATAAATTGGATTGGGGGGGGGGGGGGGGGGGTCCGATTTTGGGTGTAAATTAGGGGCTGTTATTTAAATACCCATTTTACTAATAAAAATAATTTTACAAATAGCTAATAAAATGATAAAAAATTATTTTCAAGCATGAAGGTGATTTAAAACAATTATTCAATATTATAAAAATATAAAAAGTTAGTTTCTATATAGATGATATAGTTATGCCTATATAGGGGCTATATTTGCAAAATACGCAATTATAGTCTTAAACATGCAAATATAATTATAAAAAAATGCAATTAAAATGTTTTAACACTCATATGAACATAAATGATGAATTTAGATGATTAAATCATCACAAAATAATTTAAGGGATAGTTTTGGACATTTATGTAATTAAAATGCAGAAATAAATGGATGTAGGGCCTTAAAAAATTGTAGAAAAATTGTAAAACACTTGTGCATGTTTGTAAATGCATGTACCATATTTTGAATGTATTTATGCAAAATTTAAAATATATGAGGAAAAATTTTGGTATCAACAACTGCCCCTCTTTACCTGGGAAGGATGAAAGAGTTTTCGGATAAAGAAATGATGACCGATTTTGACCGAATGGGTGTTTTGGAAAATATAGGCCGAACCCTGGTCTTTGAGCTGCCTACATATCCCTGGTTTTACAGGAATCAGGCCATGTGTAGTTCTGGACCCACCTGTGAATGAAGCCGATGGAGTTGTTATAGGAATGATAGACGGTTTCCGCAAAGGTTCTTTTGTGAAGGGTAATGTCGGATGGAGTTCGTCTTGTCGGAGAGCGGGGTGCGACTTCCCGTGATATTTTATTTCTTCTTCTTCTCTCGGCCTTCGGTGCATTGAGCCCTATCGGCATTATTTTGATGGCGTTGGCGTGTGCTTCCACGGGCCGCGCTAGTACGGTGAGCGGGCCCTCGAGATTAGATGTCGAACAATGGTGCCGTGTCGTGGTTTCTTTCGGGGGAATTTCTTCAAATATCCTCATAGGGACGGTCCCGAGTTCTCCATTTTGGAGGTCGCCGTTCCTGGACGGCGAACGTGAGTGGTGATGCACCTGTGATGACTTGGGGTCCCGTCACTCCCGGGGAATTTCGTTGTTTGTCACTCCCGCGAAATGGGTCCCGGGATCGTATCTCCGGGTGATGGTTTCTGTAGGAGTCTCCGCGAGCGTGAGTCGATCTTTACGATAATATCTTCTAGCATCCTCTTTGTTATAGGATAGGTTGTTGGTTCGTTGTTGCCCGATACCTCGGGTACTGGCTCGGAGCGAGGAGATATTTTGGGTGCTGCCGCGCCGAGAATCTCTGGGCGGCTCTGTAGCTGAGAGATAGCCAAATGCTGTTCCTGCAACATTTCAAAAATAATACAAAGGTTAACTTCCCGTTCTACCGGGACTGGGATTTTTCGGGCTTCCTGTTGGTTAGCGTGTTGCGTGCCGCCATTGGAGTGCAAGACTTTGTTACCCCGTTGTGCAGCGTACGAATCCGCGTCCGCTCGAACCGATCTAGATGCATTATCGAGGTCCTGCGGTGTCGCGCCAGCCGATAGGACGGCCATATTGTTTTCTTTGCGATTTTTGGGGTTATTGTCCTCGATTTCCCTTATCGAGCTGATCATTAACCTGAAATCGAAAGATCTTGGGCAAGAAAAATTGTAAAAGATATCGTGCGTTTAAGTGACAAAACTAGCAAGAAAATAATCACTATTATTTTTAGCCCCACGGTGGGCGCCAAACTGTTTACCGTGAAAATGGTAACAACAATTAAATTTGTAAATGGGATTCTAAAAATACATGATCTATTCCCGAGCTAGTTTTTAAGGGTGACTGGTGTTAAAACGTGAAGTAAGACAATAAAGATCGAGCTAACCAAAGAGATTATCGAACCAGTAAGGGGATGTTCCCGAACGTAGGGCAAGCTAGTAGATACCTCGGGGACAGGCCTCGAGCCTATCTCGGGCTTATCGAGGGTAGTCAGGAAGGGGGTAACCGATAAAGTTATAAATAAGTAAGGCTCTTATACTATCAATTTCGAGCTAAATAATGGAGAACAAACGAAAAAACTATGAAATGCTAAGGTGACCTCGAGGTCGATGAACACTGATAACTTAGAAGAAAGAAAGAGAGGGAGAGAGAGAGAGATATTATTGCATTATGGAGAAGTAGAGCAACATCAGTCCCTTACAAGGTGGGGTGAGTCCCCCTTATATAGGAGAGGGGACTCGGTAATGTATGTATATATTATTTACAAGAGTAGAAAGATGGAACGGCCTGACGCAAGTCCTCTCAGTAGGCTATAGATAGACCAGCCCTGTCAGGTGTAGCCATGTGCTTCGGAGACCTCTTCTCTTACCCTGACCTCGGGCCATGCTTCCTTCGATTCGGACCTCGATTAGCCCTGAGGCCGAGAACTCGATCGTGGCCTTCCACCCTCGGGGTCTCGGGGAAGGCTTCCAAAATTGTCTTGATAGCAAAAATCAAATCTTCTGATTTTACCGCGTAAAGGATCCTTATCTATTCTGCATCACTGAGTTTGGCTTCCTGTATGATTCTTAAAGAAGGGATTTCTACCTCGGCTGGAATGACAGCTTCGGTACTATAAGCCATTAAATAGGGAGTTGCCCCTGTTGATGTGCGGAGTGTAGTGTGGTACCCCAATAGAGCAAAGGGTAACTTCTCATGCCATTTTTTGTTGTTTTCTACCATCTTCCTTAGTAGCTTCTTGATATTCTTGTTAGCAGCTTCCACAGCTCCATTCATTTGAGGTATATATGTTGTAGTGTTTTTGTTCTTGATTTTGAAGGTTTCACACATGGCTTTCATCAGGTCACTGTTGAGATTGGCGGCATTATCAGTGATAATGGACTCGAGAACTCCAAATCGGCAAACAATACGATCTTTGACAAAGTCTGCAGCGACTTTCTTGGTCACGACTTTGTAAGATGCAGCTTCTACCCATTTTGTGAAGTAGTCAATGGCTACTAAAATGAACTTGTCCCCGTTTGAAGCAGTGGTCTCGATTGGACCGATGGCATCCATCCCCTAGGCAGCAAAAGGCCAAGGTGCGCTTGTTGCGTTGAGCTCATTGGGTGGTACCCTTATCATGTCTGCATGTACCTAACATTGATGGCATTTCTGTGCATATCAGATGCAATCCGTCTCCATGGTCATCCAAAAATATCCAGCTCTGAGTATTTTCTTGGCTAGAATAAAACCATTCATACAGGAAGCTTCCTTTGCATCAACACACCTTAACAATCCAAGATCAAGGGTTCTTCTATACAGGGTCTCTCCACTTTGGAAGAAGTGATTGGGAAGCCTCCGCAGTGTGCGCTTCTGAGTATGGTTCGCCTGTTCTGTGTATTTTCCTTTCGCCAAATATTCCTTGATGTCGTGGAACAAAGTCTTTCCATTCGTTTCCTCTTCAACATGAGCACAGTAAGCTGGTTGATTATGATATTCTTGTCTAGATGTTGTATCATTGATGCCAAAGTGGCCAGTGCATCTGGGAACTCATTTTGAATTCTGGGCACATGTTTGAACTCTATCTTTCTGAATCTTTTCATCAATTCCTGTACGTGATGCAAGTATGGTAGTATTTTGGTGTTCTTTGTAGCCCTTTCTCCTTGAACCTGATGTACCAGAAGATCCAAATCTCCTATTACCAGCAGTTCTTGTATATTCATATCGATGGCCAGATTGAGCCCCATGATGCAAGCCTCATATTCCGCCATGTTGTTGGTGCATGGAAACCTAAGCTTTGCGGATACATGGTAGTGTTGTCCTGTCTCTGATACCAAAACCGCTCCAATGCCCACTGCTTTGAAGTTTGCAGCTCCATCAAAGAATATCCTCCAACCGTCGTAAGCCTCAGTAATGTCCTCTCCTATGAATAATACTTCTTCATCAGGAAAATACATTTTCAAAGGTTCATATTCTCCTCCCACGGGATTTTCAGCGGGATGGTCTGCCAATGCTTGTCCTTTGACCGCCATCTGAGTAACATAGATGATATCAAACTCACTTAACAGTATCTTCCACTTGGCTAACTTCCCAGTCGGCATGGGCTTCTGAAATATGTACTTCAGAGGCTCCATCCTGGATATAAGGTACGTGGTATAGGCACATAAGTAATGACTCAATTTCTGAGCCATCCAGGTCAAAGCACAGCAAGTGCGTCCCAACAGGGAGTATCGTGCTTTGTAAGGTGTGAATTTCTTACTCAAGTAGTATATGGCTTACTCCTTTTTTCCCTGTCTCGTCATGTTTTCCCAAAACACATCCGAAAGCTCCATCTAATACAGATAGATTGAGTAGCAAAGGTCTCCCAAGTTCTAGAGGGACTAGGACTGGCGGTGTAGACAGGTATTCCTTGATTTTGTCGAAAGCCTTCTGACAATATTTGGTCCAACTTGTTTCGGCATCTTTCCTCAACATTTTGTAGATGGGTTTACATATAACTGTAGACTGTGCTATGATGCGACTGATATAGTTGAGACGTCCCAGGAAGCTCATCACGTCCTTCTTGCTCTTTGGTGGAGGTAACTCTTGAATAGCCTTAACTTTGGACGGGTCCAACTAGATCCCTCGGCGGCTGACAATGAATCCCAACAGTTTTCCTGCGAGAACCCCGAATACACATTTTGTGGGGTTCAGTTTTAGGTTATACCTCCTTATCCTGTCAAAGAACTTTCTCAAATCCGCTATGTGATCTGCGGCCCTCTTGGATTTGATAATGACGTCGTCAACATACACCTCTATTTCTTTGTTTATCATATCATGAAAGATGGTTGTCATGGCTCTCATGTAAGTATCCCCAGCGTTCTTTAGACCAAATGGCATCATCTTATAGCAGTACACCCCCATGGTGTAATGAAAGCTGTTTATTCTGCGTCTTCTTCATCCATCCAAATCTAGTGATAACCCGCGAAGCAATCTACAAAGGATTAGAGCTCATGCTTGGTGCAATTGTCGATCAGGATATGCATATTTGGCAATGGAAAGTCGTCCTTGGCACTTGCTCTATTTAGATCTCGATAGTCAACACATACTGTGACTTTCCCATCTTTATTCAGAATTAGTACAATGTTGGCTAACCAGGTTGGGTAATCAACTACCCTGGGGGCTTTGGCTTTGATCTGCTTAGTAACTTCCTCATTGATTTTCAGGCTCATATCTGGTTTGAGCTTTCTGAGTTTCTGCTTCACTAGCGGACACATTGGATTGGTAGGCAACTTGTGAGCCACTATGGATGTGCTTAGACCGATCATGTCATCATATAACCATGCAAAGATATCCCCATATTCCTTCAAGAAAAGAATGTACTCCTCCTTCTTCCTCCGAGTCACTATCCTTATGTTGCGTTGTCTCATTACATGTCACAGTCATCGGTTCTTCAGGAAAGTAATAATAATGTTGTAGAAAGAAAAGTGTGAAAGATAATAATGAATAATAAATAGCAATGCATTTGATTAAATTTTGAAAGTATCTAAAACAAGTACGGCTCGATGAATCGAGCAATTATTTTGAAACAAGCGCGTCTTTAAAACAAAATTACTGAAAATATCTGAAATTCCTAGCATGGCTATAGAAATAAATTAGGCTAAGTGCCAATCTACCCGGGGACTCGGCGGGCCCGGGATGGTGTGGCAGTCCAGTTCCTGAGAAGAACTCCCTTCTCCACAGTCTGAATGGCGAGGCCTTCTTCCCCATCCAGGTTCGTTTACTTATACAACAATGATTAGCATATTGGCACTTACTTCTCCACATTAATGCACACAATCCTGACTGCGTCCATTGGGATTATGGAAAACCCAATGGACTTTTGGGTGAGGCTTGCCTTAAAGGGTTATTATGTGGCAACATATTAACCCGGCTAGGAATGACCATGATGCATGCACAATCGATCAGAGTAAGGTTGCTATAGAGTCTAGACTGGGACCCTCAAACGGAAAACTTGAGGGGGAAAGGCACGGAACAGTCGAACACACCGACGATCGACTAGTTTTACCGCAATTACGCCTTTCCGAATGTAGAAGGGTGGTATATAGGAAGAGCGCAAACACTCATCAAGCGTTGCTATAGGATTGATTACGCACGAGTGGAATATGATGTTGAGCATAATTTATGCAACAATAAATAGCATGTTGTCAAGTATTTGCACGTTAACATGATAAATGCGGTATTTAAATAATTGAAAGACAATTACAAAAGGAAAAATAGGAAACAAGTTAGTTTCATCAAATAAAGGAAATCATAAATGCTTGAAAATAAGCAATTAAATTCAAGTAAAGGGGGGAAAGGGAAAGGGCGCACGTGTATTAACAGAAATAAACATGCTTAAGACTAATTCACAAAAACAAGTTCGTTATGGTAAGAGCCTAAAATATAATACCCAGCAGAGTCGCCATGCTGTCGCCCCCCCCCCTTTTTCCTCGCGGAGTCTAGGTTTCGACATTCATTGGGAACAACTCATTTCCTTTTTGAAATTGGGTATTTGAATTTGAAGAGTCTCCACCTAACGGATTTAAGGTGCGTTAGGGAACCTAAAGCAAGTAACTCATAAAACCGGTTTGGATTATCGGAGACTTAGGTAAGGGCTCGAAATAACCTTGAGGGGAAGGTGTTAGGCGCCCCTCGCGGTCCACAATGGTGGGTCCCGGCCAAACCCAAATTATGTGAATTAGTTATTTAACAGATAGGCAATCTAAGCACACATAAAAAATAAAGGAAATTTAACAGATAAGCAGTCTAAGCACACATATGTAAATAAGATGAGGGAAGTCCTAGGTTTGTCAGCCTATAGGATCACATCTGTACAATACCCGGTAAGCTTTCCTCAACTAGAGGGGTTACACGTGGCATTAACGCACAGGTCATCATATCCTTTACCACCCAATTTTCCTCCCCTTGGTCATAGCCTAAAGCATTATAGCAACCTTAAGATGTATCCTATGCGTGCACTACCCGTCCCTTTACTTATATAGTCCCAGAAGTATTTAGGACTTCTAGTTAAGGTGAATCTGAACTCTCCTACAGTACTCTAGGCGACAAACAAAACACGTGGGACTGGACCAAGGATAGAGCAGTTAAAAGGCTCACATTTTACCCCTACAAATAGAGCATGTAAGTGCACGTCTCAAACAACAGATTTCAGATATTTCAAAGAGGTCCTAGAATAGGATATCTAGGTGATCACGACAAGCAGAGAATATGCAGCATTGGGTTAAGGCAAAGCGTTAAAGGCCTAATCAGTTTGCCTACTGATTTTAAAACCTGTTGAATCTGGGCAGTCAAAAGTAAGTAAAGCATAGTTCCACAATTTTATTAGACCTTGATTACCTATAGGCTTGCCTAGGCGTAGATCTGTAATACCCTATAAACATGTTGTCTAAATGCAATCAGAATCCTGGGAATCCGTTTAAAACGGTTTGAGTTTATTAAGTCCTATAGGCATGTTGCCTAAGTGTAATAACTAATTCTAGACTTATAGATACTGGCAGCTAATTGCAGAAATTGGTTTTAGAATCCTATAGGCATGGCATCTAAATGCAGCAATGAGTTTTAAAACATGCAAAAGACTGATTTAAACCTTGTTAGTATGCAGAAGCTGATTCTTTTCAAACTTGCAGGCAGGACGGATTAATTTCAAAAACCCCCTATAGACATGATACCTAAATAAACAACATGGTAATACCCTATAGGCATGGTATCTAAACAAACAACATTGTAAGAAACTGTATGCATGGTATCCAAATAAACAACATTGTAAAAACCTATTGGCATCGTGTCTAAGTAAACAATATAGTAACAACCTATAGGCATGGTATCTACCCTTTCCCAACAGGATATGTATAAGAATTCCTCTGTTTTACTAATCTCTCCAATATCTATTTACAAGGAATTATTATTACAGACCAACACTAATAATGAATTATAGAAGTGAAATTGCTACAACTATAGGGAGCCTGAATATAGGCCCGAAGGATAAATGTGGCAGACCAGGCCTTCAACCAGTCCAAAAATTCCATAACCTCATAGTGCATCCAATAGTATCCTGGTGTGTCAAAATTCTCTAGGGCCTCAGGGACCCCAGGCAATGCTCACACCAGAATTTCAAAGCAACCCTTTGTGAGCAGGTTTTGGAAAGCCAACTCCAGTGTGTCAAAGTTCAGAGGAGCCTCATGGACTCCTAAGCAATGCTTTCACTAGAGGGGCAAGACCCTAGGAGTTCTAAGAATAGGAGTTTTAAACAAGAGGTAGTTTTTAAGAAAATAGTTTTGGATTCTCAGGAAGTAAGGAGCAAACAAGATCATTCAATCATTGTAACTCAAACAAAGGTCCCAGCAGTGAAATAGTATACAGAAACATGGTAACTTAGAGTTTCAACTTAGTTAATTAACTACCACTAGGTGAGCATTCAGTCACATATAGAGGGATAGTAGGGCTGGGGAGTCATATTGGTCAGAGATGAACACACGATAGAAGGGATATGCTAGTGAAGAAGAAATAAGCATGGGTCTGGAAACACAGAAGTCTAACTAAAGCAAGAATAATGAGTATATATATACTCTTAGAAGGGATAATGAGTATGAATCACATAGGTCTAGTTAAAGATAAACAGGCTTAGATAAAGATCCTACTGATTTAGTAACATAAAATGGACATGCTGGGAATAGGAAATCCGCAGATCAAATCATACAGAGGTTTGCATGATAGTAAAGTGAGAGCATACCAGTTAAAGAAGCAGAAGCAGAAAGTAAAATAGCAGGATTCAACAGTCCAGTCATGGCTTTGGGCCGACTAGATAAACAATGAACACAAGTAGCAGAGAGAGATGAGAGCAGAGTTTGTGTGTGAGTGTGTTTGTGAAATGTTGTTCGTGTCTTTAGAAGAATCAAAATAAGAGTATATATAGCACATAGTGAGGTAAAAACAAATAAGGTAAAGAGTGAATCATAGTTCATAAAATAAGGGTAATCAAGTAAATCAATCAGCCAATTAGCGAGTCAATTTATATAGAAGAATTCGGAAGAGACCCCTTAGAATGAGGAGAGTGAATTAACGGCACAAGACTAGGGCTCAAATAAGGCAAGAAATCATTCTCATACCATATAGGAATCAATAAAATCCCTAATTCACACTAATAGTTCAAATAGGCAAGTATTACTAATTAAAGACACAAATAAGGAAATAGGTAAAAATCATAGAGAGATACTAATCTTAACAGGAAAATATGATTCGAATCCCAAACAAAAATCAATCAGTATATTGGATTGACATAAATAAACAAATAAGGGGAAAATCACTGAAATAACTAGTGGCGGAGACAGAAAGGCCTAGGGTTTAAGCATATACACAAAAATTAATCAAACCAGTAAAGAATAGTCAGATTCAACATTTGGAAGTTTGAAAATTGTTTGAAGAGAACATAGGACGAACCCTAGTTCTTAGAAATCACTGAAATCAAATAACGATAAGAGAAATAGAATGTTATTCGTAGAAAAATACCAAATAATACTCAGAACGTTTCATATCTACAAGGATCTGAACATACCCAAGTAATCATAAGACTAGGGTTTTTGAAAATGACAGAGACGAAAGGAAATCAGTCTAAACCCATAGATTCGAACCAAAAAATAGGAAGAAAATATCACTCACAAACGGAAATGGCCATAGACAGGCCTGTGAAAAAGTTCCAAGCAAAACCAGGTTAAATCTCTTTGAGATTCTCTCATAGATCAATAAAGTCGAACAACCAGAAGATGTAGCAGGCCGGCAAGGGCCGAAAAATACGGAGAAACCCCATAGACGGGGAGTTTTGCAGGTGACGCCAGTAAGGTTTTAGGGTTAGGTTGAGAGAGAGTTGAGAGATGAGGGAACGAAGGGCGGCGGAAATGAAAAAAATGAAAGGGTTTAAAGGGTCGCTTGGGATTAATATGGTAAGTTTAATCGTGGACCGTTGATCTAAAAGATCAACGGCCACGATTAAATGGAGTTACTGGGTCGAGTAGGTTTAATTGGGTTAGGCTTATTCTAAATTGAGCTTGGGTTTAATAAATTGGATTGGGGGGGGGGGGGGTCTGATTTCGGGTGTGAATTAGGGGCTGTTATTTAAATACCCATTTTACTAATTAAAATAATTTTAAAAATAGCTAATAAAACGATAAAAATGATTTTCAAGCATGAAGGTGATTTAAAATAATAATTCAATATTATAAAAATATTAAAAGTCAATTTCTGTAGAGATACTGTAGTTATGCCTATGTAGGGGCTATATTTGCAAAATATGCAATTATAGTCTTAAACATGCAAATATAATTATAAAAAAATGCAATTAAAATGTTTGAACTCTCATATGAAAAACCCAATTACGTTTTTGCTCTGCCTCCTCTCTTCTTTCTCTCTCTAGAAATCTACGTGTTTCTTGTGCGCTTGGCAGCCATGGCTGCTGCAAGCTCTCCCCAGCCTTTGGCTGTGGAAGAGACAACCCAAAATCCTAATGAAACATATCCCAATCTCAATCGAAAACAAACGTATGCTGCCCAGCTTCGGTCCAAACAATCTGCTACAGTTGCATCAAAACTAGAATTGTTTCCTGTTAGTGTCGTTCATGGAGAGCCAGTGATTGAATTCACCATGGATCAAGTTAATGAATTCACAAGAGAGGAAGGGCTGCATCAAGCAGTCGTTGTGAAGTTTTCTTATGGAAAGCCTGAATTACATGAGATTAGAAAAAACTTCTCGATGCAATTCGACGTGCATGGTCGGAGCAACATTGGACAACTTGAATTTCGTCATCTGTTGGTTAGGTTCGATCATTATAAAGATTATGTCCAGTTTCTGTCAAGGTATTTTAAGTCTAAAGGTGAAGAATTCTTTTTTAGAACTTTTCCATGGACGTTAGGATCAATCCGAAGGAGGAAACGTCCATGGCAGTTGTGTGGATTTCCTTTCCAGGTTTGCCGCCTAATTTTTTCGCTAAGAGGTCATTAATGTCAATTGCTTCAGTTGTTGGTAAGGCTCTTGCTGTGGAAAAGGCGACGCAAGAAAGAACACGACCTAGTGCTGCTAGGGTCAAGGTTATTCTTGATTTGCTCGACAAACATCCTAAGAAGATTAAATTACAGATTGTGGACAGAATTTCGGGTAAAATAATCGTGCACTATCAGGAGGTTGTGTATGACAATCTTCCTAAATATTGCACTTATTGCAAGCATCAAGGACATGATGAAAAGGTGTTTCGAATTTTGAAGGAACAAGATGGAACAGAGGTGTTAACAGAGGAAGTAACAGGGGAAGCATCTCAAGGTGATCGTGGTTTAGTCGATGCAGATGGTTCAGTTATGGAAAAACTACAAGGTGATGCTAGGGAATACCTCAATGCAAAAAAAAAGCTGGCCAAATAATGGTTTTAAATTCAGAAGTTACCAGAAATAGTGGGCAGCAGCAGGTGTTAAGGTTACAAAGTGATATCGAGGCAACAACAAATGCTCGACCAAAAGCAATTTTAACTGATGCTAATATTTCTTATGGTGCACAGATTTACAACAAGTCTGAGATTTCAAACAATGTTAATATTGTTCCTGTAGATCGTGCCTTAGCTAGGATGTCTCAAGCTATGGTTATAGAAGCAGGAAATAGGGTGTTGCATGAACGAGGTAATGGTAGTGTTATAGTGACAGTAGCAGGATATGATCGACCTAGTATTGCTATAACTAAACAACCTAATAATGCAGTAGGTTATGAAGTTGCTACTGTGAATGGCGAGGGGCAGGAACATGTAAGTGCTGAGGATTTGGAGAAGGAAAATGCTACAGCATCTAGGTTTGAGAAAATAGAAAATTCAGCTGGAGTTTTGCAGTCCAATACTAGTGCTAGGAAAACTACTGTTGCATTGACTCCTACTGTTGATCGAGCAGCTTTTGATTTTATGGTGACAGGTGCAGGAGGTTGTCGGCCTATTAATGCTACAACTGAACAGTTTGGTAATGTAGCAAGTTACAAAGCTGCTACTGTGAATGGTGAGGAGAATGAACATGCAAGTGTTGAGGCTTTGGAGTGAACAAATGCTACAACATCCAATTTTGAGAATATGGCAAATTCAGCTGGAGCTTTGCAATCCAATACTGGGTCTTGGAAAAATACTGATGAAATGAGTCCTACTGTAGATCGACCAGCTATTGATCTAAAGGTTAAAAGAGCTGGGCAATTGAAGGTAGATGCTGCACAAAAATCTGAATTTCAAGATGTGCAAAATGTAAAAGCTGGAGAAGATAATGTACAACAGTTTGTCCATGATGAGGAGAATATATCTGCTATGCAGGGGGAAACGACCTACTGTTGCACCTGGTGAACAAATTGAAAATTCATCAGGTCTTAGGACTACAGTAGTACATGTAGAGGGGAAGGCATTTAATACTCAAAGGCAATTTGCTGCTACTCCACACAAAGTAGATACAAAGAGCAATAACTGGATAGTGGTGAATAAATCACCTTGCAAGAAGCAAACTCCAGGTCTTCAAAATTAGATTCTATCATCATCAGTCATTGGAGTCTCGAACTCTTTTGATGCATTGGTAAATGAGGGTGAGCATGATATGAATGAGGCTAAAAAAAAGAGCAACAGAAGGATGATGAGACACAATCAGTTGATGAAAAAACCAGCTTTACATGCAATATAAATTAGCAGAAAAGTGCAAAAGACATAGATGCTCGACTTGGTACTGCAACAGTTAAAAATCACACTGGCGAGGCAAGTCAGTACCTGATGATCCTACAACAACAGTGCACATTTCCAATACAGAGTTAGCTAAAATGGTAGAGAATGCCCAAGCAGCTATGATGATGAACACAACTTCAAAAAATAGGCAACCACAAGCTCTAGGCAGTAACACACATCAGCAAATTTCCCAAGAACACAGATGATCGACTAACTATCTCGAAGGACATTGTTCCTCTTGATGCGCAAAAGGCAGAGGCACACAGTTCCAATGCACCTAAATTATATTTTTCCAATCCCCAGGTGGAACAAATCATCAAATATGCTCAAAAAGAAATGATGATGCCTAATGCCATGGTTAAACAACCTTTGGTCACCTTGAACACATCCGTATTTGAAGTCCCTTCGCAATCAAAGGAATCTTTTGGAGAGATTGAAGGTGAATCTGGGCAACTTATGTTGTCAACAGGCAATAATAATGATGTTATACATGCAAACGTGAGATTGATGGCTATCAAATCCAAGCTTTGGCAAGATCAACGTGAGGATGATGATGAAGAGGATTGAGGTGATGGTTTTGCTGGTTATTCATCTGAGGAGGCTAAGCAAGAGGCTGATCATGATAGTGCAGGTGAGGAGATCGACTCATTAGCAATGATAAAATCTGATCGAGCGCCAGCAGCAAGTCCCAAGAGTAATCTGGACCTCAATGCTCCTGTTTTCATTCCCAGAAATTCCTCGACTTCAGCTATTCAAAATACAACAACTGGAACACCTATAACTACTGTGCAACAGCAACAACTTAATCCCAACACTTCAAATATTAATCCTACTGGTGATCGACCAACAACAGCAACACCTAAAACTGGGCAGCTGCAAGTTGTGACAACCAGTAACCCTTCAACAACATCTACAAGGCAAGTTATTCCAGCTGCTACTCCTATACGTGATCGAAAAGTCACAGCAATAAAATCTGGACAGAAGCAAATTGTTACAACCATTCCAATTATTTCAGAGGAGGAGAGAAAGCTCTTGGATGCAATAGTGAGTTCCAATTCCTCAAATCCTATTATTCCTACTGCTCTTAGCACGGGTCCTGTGACTAAGAGCAAGAAAAAATTGCAAAAGATAGAACAACATCAAAGCAAGACAATGGTGACAAATACCCAAGGAAAAGCTGCATTGGTAACACTTGATGTCGTCCAAAATGCTCCACAATCAGTGAACTTGGGGAGAGACTTTTATGAAGAAGGAGAGGAAGACGCAATGTTACAACAATGTAGAGCTGAGGCAGCAAGAAAAGGTGATTTATCACCTATGCATAGAGGAAAAAGTAAGAAGACTCGTACAAGGGATAAAAGTGGGGACGGCAGGGTAAATGAAGATGCAAACATAAGGAGACTCCCAATGAGAATTGCAAAACAAAAACAGGCCATTCAAACTACATCCACAAAGTCCAATCGCTCAAAGAAGAAAGCATGAATTTTGAAGACATTTTGAAAAGGGTTGATGATGAATACAAGAGGCTACAACTTGAAGATTTCACAACACTAGAGAAGAAAGACCATCACTGTTATTTTTACATCTTTTTAGTCTACTATCACATTAGCATAGTTCTATGTAGTATCATCACAGAGTATGTTTTAAACTCTGTGATGATCAAAGAATATTTAGTATTAGCTAGTTCTTTCTTTTTGCATGCATGCTAGTAGATGAGGCATTTTATGCCTCTATAGGATTAGTAAGGTAAGGTTTTGTCCAGTTTGTGCTGCTCTAGTCCTATGCCTTTGGAAAAATATCCAAATGGCTATGAGATTATACGCCCTTGTGAGACTTTGCCAGCAGCTACACCATGATTCCTCTACATGAGGCTGCCACAAGGGCATTGTGAGGCGCAGAGGAGTGATTATATGGCCAAGGCATAGAGGCGAAACTACTGGTGCTATTATCCCCCTTATTTGTACTCTTCCTATGTGGTTCTTCTTTGATTTTTATTATTAATAAACTAGCCCTAGGCTCCTACCTAGTGGATTTGCTAAAAAAAAAGAACTCTCATATGAACATAAATAATGAATTTAGATGATTAAATCATCATAAAATAATATAATGGATAGTTTTGAACATTTATGTAATTAAAAATGCAGAAATAAATGGATTTAGGGCCTTAAAAAATTGTAGAAAAACTGTAAAACACTTGTGCATGTTTGTAAATACATATACCATATTTTGAATGTATTTATGCAAAATATAAAATATATGAGGGAAAAATTGGGTATCAACAATAACCCGCCAAGCCAAGAAAACTACGGATCTCTATAGCTGAGGATGGTCTGGGCCAACTCTGCACTCCGTACACTTTCTTCGGATCCACCTTGATCCCTTCACTTGATACCACGATACCCAAGAATGCCACAGAATCTAACCAGAACTCACATTTTTGGAATTTCGCATATAATTTCTTTTCTCTCAAAGTATGATGTTGCTCATGATCTTCCCGGCTCCGGGAGTTTACTAAAATATCATCAATAAAGACAATGATGAACGAGTCAAGATACTGCCGGAACACACTGTGCATCAAATGCATGAAGGCTGCTAGGGCATTGGTCAGCCTGAATGACATAACAAGGAACTCGTAATGACCATACCGAGTCCTAAAAGCAGTCTTCGGGATATCTGGCTCACGAATCTTCAACTGATGGTAACCTGAATGCAAGTCAATATTAGAAAACACTTGTGCCCCCTGTAACTGGTCAAACAGATCATCAATACGAGGCAAAGGATACCGGTTATTTACTGTAACATTGTTCAACTGGCGATAATCAATGCACATACGCATATATCCATCAATTTTCTTCACAAACAGGACAGGATCACCCCAAGGTGATACATTGGGCCGAATAAAACCCTTATCAAGCAATTCCTGTAATTGCTCCTTCAACTCCTTTAACTCCGGAGGAGCCATACGGTAAGGAGGAATAGAAATGGGCTGAGTACCCAGCAAAAGATCAATGCCAAAATTAATATCTCTATCGGGCGGCATGCCCGGAAGATCAGCTGGAAACACATCAAGGAAATACCGTACTACTGGGACTGAAACAACTGTAGGGGTATCAATACTGACATCTCTCACATAAGCTAGATACGCGTCACACCCCTTCTTAACCATTCGCTGAGCCTTAAGGAAAGAAATAACTCTACCGGGAGTGTGATCTAAGGTACCCCTCCACTCTACTCGCGATACACCTGGCATAGCCAGCATCACGATTTTGGCGTGACAATCAAGAATAGCATAATGGGGCAACAACTAGTCCATGCCGAAGATAACATCAAAATCTACCATCCTGAGCAATAATAAATCGACTCTGGTCTCAAAACCACTAAGAGCAATCAAACACGACCGATAAACGTGGTCCACAACAAAAGAATCTCCCACAGGAGTAGAAACATACACAGGGGAACTCAAAGAATCCCGAGATACGCCCAAATACAGGGCAAAATAAGAGGGCACATAAGAATAAGTGGAGCCTATATTGAATAAAATCGATGCATCACGATGACAAACCTAGACAATACCTTCGATGACAGAATTATAGGCGACAACCTCAGTACGGGCAGGAAGGGCATAGTATCTGGCCTGGCCTCCCCCTCTAGGGCAACCTCTACCTCCCCGACCTCTACCTCTAGCTGGCTGGGCAGGTGGGGTGGCAACTGGTGCTGTAATCATAGCCTACAGACCTGGTGGAGCACGCTGTGGCTGAGAAGTCTGTGGAGGTGCACCCCTCCTATGTCTGGGGTATTCCCTCACCATATGGCGTGTGTCGTTGATTGCTGCCAACTCCACACTACTATAAAGTAGGAAGAGAGGGTCGCAATAGCTTTTACCCGATATGAGGGTCGGGATCGAATCCTGAGAGAGCTAGAAATTGGAGCTGGGTATCTATCTAGACTAGAGTCGTGTAATTGTTCTAAATGTCACTTCCAACATTTTTGGGTTCTTCAATTATAAACTACTATTATCAAACTACCAATTGAAACTAGATTATGCTACGAAATAATTGCTAAGGTTGTATCTAATGGGAAGAAGGGCACATGGGTCGTGACATCACCTAGGTAGCTAATTGACGGATAGATGTTACTAAGATTCGATTGACATAATTGGGGCTTACGCTATAGCCGTTGCACACTTTTACCCACTCTCACACCTCTCGTTAGAGAGAGTGATTTTGCCCAATTGCCTCTCTCGAGACCAAATGGGTAGGCAAATTAGATCAAACAACTAAGGTTCAACTAGGGTGATTACTCTCTCGAGGTTTAACCCGATAATTGGGACTATCATTTCTCATGAGTCCATCCCAATTCCTTGTTGGGTCAATTTTGGAGACTTAGACTCTCTTTCTCAAGAAGAGTCAAATCCACAAAGCACAAATAAGTGTTTGCAACCACCAATTTATAGATTAAAACATAAAATCAACCCAAATAGCAAACACTCATAGTCAATCTAACCCTAGATGGCAACACCTATTAATTACCTACACTAGGGTTGAGCCACAACCCTAGCTAATGGGTTTAGCTACTCATGCTTGAAGGAGAAAATGAAAAAATAGATGAAGAACAAGACATATTAATTAAATACTAAATTAAAGTACAAGAATCTATCGTTAATTTGAAGCTAAGATGCCAAAAATGGCTACAAAATAGGTCTCACGAGCGCAACCCAAAGTCTGGAAAATAACTGATGACCTAAAAATGGTAAAATATTCTATTTATACTAAGTTGGAAAAATTGGACAAAAATACCCCTGCGGGGTCAGTGCGGGCCTCACAAAATGGACCGCGGCCGCACAAGGCTCTTGGATTTCAAAATTTGACTCTCTGAAGTTGGGCTCCGTGGACCGCGTAGAATGAACCGCGGCCGCGGAGGTAGCTAGCGCGGTCCGCACAAGGATGATCGCAGACCACAAAGGCTTGGAATCTAGCAATTTCAACTCTCTGAATCTCTACTTCGTGGACCGCACAGAATGGTCGTGTGGCCGCGGAGCCTTTACCGCCGACCACACAATATGTACAGCGACCGTATTGCCTAAAGCTCGTAAATGCCAACTCTCTGAATCTACCTAGTGCGGACCGCACAGAGTCGAATGCGGCCGCACTAGGCCTTTTTATCCTTAGTTTGCCTTGTCTTTGATACTTGAACAAGTTTCACTCCCTTTTTAAGCCGATCCTTGACATTTCGTCACATTGTCGATCAAACCTGAAATCAAGCACACTTATGAGCCTTTTGGGACTAGTTTGTAACAATTTATAACCAAAGCGTAAGCAAGAAGGAGTATAAAACATGGCATAATCCGTAGTTATCAACTCCCCAAAACTTAAGCTTTTGCTTGTCCTCAAGCAGTCAAAATAAGACCCACCCATTAAGGGAAAATCCAAGTATTTTCAGCTGTCCTAAAGTTTTCTCAACAAGCATCAATTGGGACTAACAATTGCCCTCAATACGAATGAATCATTAACAATTTTTAACCTTTGAAAAACCACGGATCAAGTGTGACACAAGAGCATCAAGAGTTGACCCATTACATCAAAGAGCTCTCTCAATTACTTTGGTCATTATGGAACCCAAACTCACACATCCTCAACTATCCCTAGGCAAACATCACCTTTTTAGAGTACTAATACACAAATCGAGGTTAATAGGAATTCGCTCATCTCTCTCAAGAAAATGTCACAAGTCCGGCTCTAAGTACCATATGCTTGCCCCTTATGTAAGTATCCACTAATGTAAGCTTCATTCAACTCAAGATCATATAGGGCTTTTGTGGAGTCATTGGGAAGGCTTTTGGGTAAGGGTAGTACATGTTTTTGTTCAAGTGGGTTCAATCTTCCCTTAAGCACTTCTTTTGATTCATTTGGCACAATTCACTTGACTCTTTGAGTCATTTCACCTCTTCCAAAGGGTTAGAGAGACACATTGTCACTCTTTCTTATGCATTTCAATTCTTTTCTCCTTTTTCAATTTTTCCACACCTTTCTTTCTTTTACTTTTCTTGAATCCCTTCTTATTCTTTCTCACTTTGAGCATTCTTTTTGTCTTTTTGCTTTTCTTTGTGTTTCATTGCCTTTCCTTTTATTCATTTTTGTGCCTCATACCACTTTGTTGTCATCCTCGTCTCTCCCCCAAACTTATACTTTTGCCATGTGCTCAAGGAAATATCGAGTTGCAAGAGAGGGTATCTTTTAGAACGGGTATAGGCTTGTAACATGGTTCTTGAAAGAAAAAGGTCTAAGGCTCAAAAGGGTTAACCAGGGATCATATCATTGGTAGGCTATGGAATTTGTTCAACTATCATTTGGATCAAGGAGGGCCTATAGTCACTTCTCAAGTCAAATTTCACTTAAGATTTCGCCTCAACAAACATTCAGGGCAAGTTCTAGACTAATGGCTCGGGACTTGGACTCGCAATTCGATTTCTCACCACACAAGCTAAGGGATTGGTAAAGACATCGAGTCGGGGGCCCACAACGACCTTAGATATGATTTGAGCACACAATGGCCCCGAAAAACCACTTGATGATTATTGGCCAACGCAAGAGTATCAAGGCCACGACTTTCACCATTTTAAACACAACATTTTATCTTTGACCATGGGATCAAAGGCAAATGTGCTAGGCCCAAGTGAAGCTTTGCTTGATGTACCCTTAACTACCAACTACCAAAAACAAAAACAAAACGGACTCAAACCCTTAAGAAGGTTCTCACGCCATCTATAATTGGGAAGAGCCATCCGGTTCACACAAAACTCCACCTTTGGAAAGAACTGTAGCATTAAGAAAACCAAAGGCTTATTAAAAACGTCCAAAACAAAACAAAAGGCTACGAGCCTATATAAGAAGCTAAAAACGAAAAAAATTGCGAAAATAGAAAATAGAATGAATATGTACAAATGGGGAATGAATATTGAACGGGGGATGAATATATACAATAATGTAGCTTTATATACAGACCAAAAGAAAGATAAGAAAGTACGATAAAAGTAACTAAATGCAAGATTATACACAGACCAAGTGAAAATCAAAGAAAGCATAAACAAAGTCAATCTATATATACAGTCATCCCAAGATAAAAGTAGGGGACATCCCCTCAAATAAAAGTTGGCATTGTCCCCAATGCCAACTAAAGCAAAAATAAGCACCAAAAAGTAATGAAAGGATATGAAGACCCCCTAAGCCTCATCCGTCTGCATAGGAACATGAGTGATCCCTGGGTCCTCGGTATGCTCGGGAACCTCAAACCGGTTCCCGATCTCCTGCTGCTCAGCTGCTGGGATCTGGGACTGGACCTGGACCGACTGTGGATCTGGTACACCTGTGGCTGACTGGAGGAAGCCTCCGGTGGGTCTGCCACCAGGATGATCGCATCATCTGATCTCAGGATAGTCCTCTTCTTCTTGAGAGGCCTCTGTGACTGCTCCGGAACTGTGGCTGCTGCTGGGACTGCTGCTGGAGCTGGGTCCTCAAATAGTAAATCTAAAGGCAGCTGGTCTACCTTCAGTCTCTCTACATCCGCCCTTAGCTCCTTCACGGACTCCCTGGAAGCCCGTGTCTTGAGCAGCTTCTTGTGCTCCTTGGCAAGCTCTTTTAGAGCCTTGCCATGTGAAGTCACTGCCTTCACCAACTCGTCCTGGGTGCTGAGGATCTTCTCCTGGTTGGCAAGTAACTTCTTCAAAGCATCCTCTATAGACTGTGGAACCTGAACAGGCTGAGGAGCCAACTGAGCTGCAGTGGTGGAGGTCAAAGTAGACAACTTGGATGAAGCTGTATACATCCAGTTGTTCAGGCTCTGAAGCGTCTGGCTCTGTCGGTGGGCAGTGATAGGATGGGCCCGGGAAGATGGAATCTCCGGGCCGGCTGAGGTAGAAGGACCTGGAGGCAAATCAGCAGAAGTGGAAGGTCCGGGAGGCATGGTAGCAACCGTGGAGGCAGGCTCAGTGGAGGCCTCTACCACAACTGGCTCTTCAGACTGGCCAGTTGGAGCAGAAGCAGGGGGCTTCTAGTTCTTGTCCTTGGGGTTGTCTGGCCCCTTCAAACTATACCATGAAAATGGAGCAACCGGTGTTTAGCCTTGACATCATGCGGCTTCTTTTCCACCTCCAAGTCTCGGAAATACATAGAGAGGGTGTTGGGGAAAGGGTAGTTCCAGTTAGCTTCCGCACCCACAAGAGAGATGATGCAGGACATCACATTCCCCACATTGATGGGGTATCCCTCCATGATTGATGCAACCAACACAGCCCGATGGATAGGAAGAGTCTGGTCATGTGTGGTAGGGTCCAACCTGCTACAAATGAAGTTTTCCCAACCCTTAGCTTAAAAGTTCAGAGTCCCCCTCGGAATTTTTACCCCCGCAGTCAACCACTCAGGAACGGTACCTGGGATTGCCAAGTACTGGGCTAACCATGGACGGACCCCCTCACCCATCTCTAACTTTTCCAAGCATAGAGTCTCGTCCTCTTTATTGAAGCCCAGATACTCATTCAGAGACTGCCCGTCGAACAACACCTTTTTATTTCTAACCTTGGTCATTTTGGAACCCTTGACGATGTGGGTCACATTACAATAGAATTCCCTGACCATATGTTCATTTGCATCAATACACTTCTCCATAAAAAATTCCCGGCCCACTCTAGTTCTAAATTCCTCTGCACGTTAGGGTTGTGGCGAAGTAGATCTTTGTCAATAATGCTCCTCTCCGGTATCAAATGTCTCACCGGCCACCACTCCCTAAACTTATGATATGCAACTTGGCTCACAAATCTATCCTCCCACTCCTCAGGTTTTCTAGTTCAAGCAACGCCTCCAACTTGAGGCTCACCACCTTCAGCACCTTGTACCTTCTCCTCATTTCCGCCTGCACTCTCCCCAGATAATGAAGCTGTGGAGGAGGTGGAGTCATCTCTACTACCTGCTTCCGACCCCTCAGAAGAATCAGAAACTACATTCACCGGCCTCTTGATAGTGGGTGATGCTGGGGAGGTATCACTCAGTTGGAAGTTGGTAGTGATGTGAGTTGGGACTGAGTTTGAGGAGATGTCCTGGGATGGCATATACTCACTCCCAGAAGAATGGGAAGCAGCTTTATCTGCAGCTTTTATCAACTTCCGGGTCTTTTTGATGTTTTCCCGAGCTTGGGGAGTGAGTTTGACCACTCTCTTTCCTTTGCCCCCTCGGGAGGAACCACCTCTCCCGGGTTGTTGTGATCCTTTGCCACCTCGTTGTTTAACTGTTGTCTGCAAACACACACATCTAACATTGTTAGTCTAAGCACAGGCAGTGAAACATATGCAGAATCAATTGCAGAACATAAGCTCAGAAGTTGCAAAAATAGTTGTTGGAACAGGCCAGTGCGGACCGCAAAATATGGCAGTGCGGCCGCACTGAAGCCACCGCGGACCGCACAGAAATGACCGCGGTCCGCACAGGTTTAAAGCCCCCAAGGTTAGCCCCCTGCACTGCATCAACTCAATCACTGCAACATCTCACAACTAATTTGCTCAAAAATCAATCCTAACTACCAAGAAAATCAAAGAAAACAAAAAGAAAAACACATGGGTTGCCTCCCGAGAAGCGCCCGATTTAACGTCGCGGCACGACGTGGGTTACCATCACATCATTTGAAATGAACCACAGCCACCTTGTGGCTATCATCAAACTTCCCAAGATAATGCTTGACACGGTGCCCATTCACCCTAAAGACTTAACCACTTTTGTTTTTTAAATCTAGAGCACCAAATGGGGTTACACATACAACTTCAAATGGCCCACTCCACTTTGATTTCAGCTTTCCGGGAAACAACCTTAGACGGGAGTTGAACAAGAGGACCAAATCACCAACTTTGAACTCCTTTCCACGAGCATATTTGTCATGAAGGTACTTCATCTTATCCTTATTCAAGGACGAACTAGATTATGCATGGAACCGAAATTCATCATGTTCATTGAGTTGTTCAACACGAAGATTGGCCACAACATCCCACTCAAGATTAAGCTTCCTCAAGGCCCACATAGCCTTATGCTCCAATTCCACTGGTAGGTGACATGCTTTCCCAAACACCAACCGGCATAGTGACATACCAATTGGGGTCTTGTACGCGGTCCGGTAGGCCCATAGAGCATCATCTAACTTTTTGGACCAATCGGTCCTATTTGCATTGACAGTTTTGGACAGGATGCTCTTGATTTCTCTATTTCATACTTCAACTTGGCCACTTGATTGTGGATGGTAAGGTGTAGAGACTTTATGGTTGACACCATACTTGGAGAGCAAGGTATCAAAAGATATATTACAAAAATGCAGTCCTCCATCACTAATGATTGCCCAGGGTGTACCAAACCTTGTGAAAATGCTCTTCTTTAGAAATGCCACTACACTCCTAGCTTCATTGTTGGGCAAGGCGACGGCCTCAACCCATTTTGACACATAATCAACCGCTAAAAGAACATAAGTGTTCCCACACGAGCTAACAAAAGGGCCCATAAAACCGATACCCCATACATCAAAGATATCAACCTCAATAATTGTGTTAAGAGGCATCTCGTCTTTCTTGGAAATCCCGCCCGCTCGTTGGCATTGATCACATCTCTTTACTAAATCACTTGCATCTTGGAACAAGGATGGCCAAAAGAAACCACAACTCAAAACCTTCGAAGCCGTCCTCACCCCTCCATGATGACCACCATAGGGGGAGGAATGACAAGCCTCCAAAATACTCAATTGCTCACCCTCCGGGACACACCTTCGAATTACCCCATCCGTGCAAATCTTAAACAAGTACGGATCATCCCAGTAGAAATCCAAACTATCCCGTTTGAGCTTCTTCCTTTGGTTAGAAGAGAGCTCACACGGGACAATCCCAGTTACAATGAAATTGGCAATGTCCGCGAACCATGGCATGTCACACATTGACACAGAAAGTAGTTGCTCATCGGGGAATGTATCATTGATCTCAAGCCATCACACGACCTTCCTTCCTCCTCCAAGCGGGATAAATGGTCCACAACTTGGTTCTCACTTCCCTTCCGGTCCACTATTTCTAAGTCAAATTCTTGAAGAAGTAACACCCATCTCATCAATCTTGCCTTGGAATCCTTCTTGGTCATCAAATACCTAAGGGCGGCATGGTCCGTGTGCACAATCACCTTGGCCCCCATAAGATATGGCCTAAATTTTTCCATGGCAAATACAATGGCCAATAATTCCTTCTCCGTCACCGTGTAATTCCGTTGAGCTTCATTCATAGTCTTACTTGCATAATACACAGGATGGAACATTTTGTTAACCCGTTGACCCAACACCGCCCCCACCGCAACGTCACTTGCATCACACATTAGTTCAAAGGGCAAACTCCAATTAGGTGCGGTAATGATAGGGGTAGTGGTCAACTTGTGCTTTAAAAGTTCAAAGGCCTCCATGCATTTTTCATCAAAAACAAACTTAGCATCTTTCTCTAGCTACTTGCAAAGGGGATTTACGACCTTCGAGAAATCTTTGATAAATCGCCGGTAGAACCCGGCGTGCCCAAGGAAACTCCTCACCCCTTTGACAGAAGTGGGGGGCGGGAGCCTTGAAATCACCTCGATCTTAGCCTTGTCTACCTCAATCCCATGCTTAGAAATCTTGTGACCTAACACTATACCTTCTTCAACCATAAAATGGCATTTTTCCCAATTGAGAACAAGATTAGTTTCTTCACATCGGGCCAAGACTCTATCCAAGTTTACCAAGCACTCTTCAAAGGAATCACCAACCACACTAAAATCATCCATAAAGACCTCCAATATGTCCTTCACCATGTCGGTGAAAATAGCCATCATGCAACCGTTGGAAGGTCGTCGGAGCATTGCACAACCCGAACGGCATCCGGGAGAAAGCAAATGTACCATATGGGCATGTAAAAGTTGTCTTTTCTTGGTCTTCCAGGCAATTAAAATTTGATTATATCCCAAATACCCATCCAAAAAACAATAGAAGGCTCGTCCCGCAAGGCGATCAAGCATTTGATCGAGGAATGGCACGGGAAAATGATCCTTGCGAGTCACTTTGTTGAGCTTCCGGTAGTCCATGCAAACTCTCCACCCGGTAATGGTTCGAGTGGGAATAAGCTCATTGTTGTCATTTGTCACCACCGTCATACCGCCTTTCTTCGGTACACATTGCACCGGGGAAGTCCATGAGCTATCAGAAATTGGATACACCACACCTGCATCAAGCCATTTGATCACTTCTTTCTTCACCACCTCTTGCATTGCTTCATTTAGCCTCCGTTGATGTTCTAAGGAAGGTCTTTCATCATCCTCCAAGATAATTTTATGCATGCAAAATGCGGGGCTTATTCCCCGAATGTCCGCCAGAGTCCATCCAATTGCCCTTTTTCGCCTTTGAAGCACCTCCAAAGTGGCCTCAACCTGCAAGTTAGTAAGGCAAGAAGAAAGAATAACTGGAAGAGTTGAATTAGAGCCCAAAATTCATACCTGAGGTGTGGAGGAAGTGGCTTCAACTCCAACACCGGTGGCTCCTCAATTGATGGTTTGGTTGGTGGAGTTTTCCGGTTTTCAAGATCCAAAGATAATTTTCTCGGCTCATAGGAATAAGAGCCCATCCCATGTAATGCATTGACACACTCCACTCTGCTTGCATCATCATTGACATCAAGATTTAAGAGCACGGCCTCAAGAGGATCCTCCATGTTGATCATAGAACTTGTGTCATCCACTATCACAGTTGTGACAATGTCCACAAATGAGCACACCTCGGTGCTATTGGGTTGCTTCATGGATTTGCAAACATGGAAGACGACCTTCTCATCACCTACCCTGAAAGTTAGTTCACCTGCTTCAACATCAACCAATGCCTTCCCTGTTGCTAGGAAAGGTCTCCCTAGAATAATTGGGACTTCAAAGTCCACTTCACAATCCAAAATGACAAAGTCGGTCGGCAATATAAACTTGTCCACCCGGACAAGCACATCATCAATTATGCAAAGGTCGCTTCATCGAACGGTCTGCCATTTGAAGTCTCATTGAGGTCGGCCTAGGTTGCCCATTTCCCAAAGTCTTGAAGACTGAATAAGGCATCAAATTAATGCTAGCCCCCAAGTCACAAAGGGCCTTAGCAAACTCCGTACTACCGATAGTGCAAGGGATAGTAAAAGCTCCAGGGTCTTCAAGTTTCGGGGCCATAGAATGCACTATCGCACTGACTTGGTGAGTCATCTTTGTTGTTTCACAATCCATGGAACACTTCTTTGTGACCAAATCCTTCATGAACTTTGCATAGCCCGGCATTTGTTCAAGTGCCTCCACCGAAGGCACATTGATTGTAAGGCTTTTCATCATATATATGAACTTTTTGAATTGATTATCACTCTTTTGATTTGCTAACCGTTGAGGATAAGGTGGAGGTGTCCTAGGCAAAGGTGCCTTGACTTTGGGCACCACCGGCTCGAGCATATCAATCACGTGTTCCCTAGACGGGTTCACGGCGTCTTTAGTTTCCACCTCGGCATCATCAATATCTATCCTCACTTCATTGTTCACATTGTTCTCAACTACATCTTCAATTATCAAAGGTACATCATTTTCCCACAACTTGATTATCTTTCGAGGCATGCACATCACCGCCTCTCCCACTTCGTGTTGTAACCGCCATCACATGGTTGTTACCACCTTTAGGGTTCACTACCGTATCACTTGGTAGAGCACCCTTTGGGCGAGTATTTAACGATTAAGAGATTTGGCCTAATTGCACCTCCAAATTCCGAATGGAGGTATTGTGGGAAGCCAATTGAGCATCGAAATCTTGGTTCTTCTTCATCATTTTTCGAACATCATTTCTATTCTTCCCATATCATTACCTGAAGAACTAGATCCTTGAGAAGGGAACGGGGGTGGATTATTCGGTTGTTGGTACATTGGGGGCCTTTGAAATCCTTGCCCCCGATTGCCATGGTTTCCATTGTTGTTCCAATTGCCTTGACCATTGTTTTTCCAATTGTTGTTATTACCATTCCAATTCCCTTGGTTGCCTTGATTATTTTTCCCCCAGTCACCGCCTTGATTGTTGTTGTTTTGATTACCTCCACCTTGTTGTTGATTGCCCCAATTTCCTTGGGGTCGCCATTGTTGGTTTGAAGAGTTGCCTCGATTGCCTTGATAGTTGTTAACATATTGTACCTCCTCATTTTTCTCATCGTAACCCTCATTTTGAAACCCATAACACTCATCATCAAATTGCTCGGAATTCCCTTGATTTTGTTGCCTCCTTTGCCTTCTCTTGTTGGTAAGCAAATTAACACTTTCCATAGCATTCACTTGGCGAGGGTTTTGGACTTGTTGCAACTATGACTTAGCCAATTGATTCATAGTAGTTGTCAACTCTGCTATAGCTTGTCCATGGTCATGTAACTCCTTGTGCAAATGAATAATTGTAGGGCCACCTTGAGGAACATTGGCCCTACTTTGCCATGCAGAAGACGTATCTGCCATCTCGTCAAGAATCTCGCAAGCTTCATCATAAGACAACTTCATGAAATTACCCCCGGCCAATTGATTGACTATGCATTGATTTGTAGTATTGATGCCCCGATAGAAGGTTTGTTGAATCATCGCCTCGGTCATATCGTTGTTGGGGTATTCCTTTACCATTGTTCTAAACCTCTCCCAAATCTCATGCAAATGTTCCGTGGGTTCTTGCTTGAAAGCCAATATCTCATCCCGAAGTGCCGCCATATGCCCGGGTGAGAAGAATTTAGCAATAAATTTATCTGCCAACTCATCCCAAGTTGTGATGGAATGATTGGGGAGTCTTTCTAACCAATCCAATGCCTTTCCCCAAAGTGAGAATGGGAAATGTCTCAACCTAGAGCATCTTCGGACACATTCGTTTTCTTGCTACCCCAACATGTATCCACGAAACCCTTTCAAGTGTTTGTAAGCATTTTGATCCGCAACGCCCGTGAAATACCCACGCTGCTCAAGTAAGGCCAACATCACGTTGGTTATCTGAAAATTGCCCGCCCGAATTCTGGGTGGGACAATAGCACTTGCATATCCTTGGTTTGGTAGCACCCGAGGAACCGCTCTTGGAGGTGGCGGAGGAGGGTCTGGAACGTTGTCATTAGCATTGGCCTGGCGGCCTCGTCGTGGTCCTGGAGGTACAAGAGGCACCTCATCGTCTCCAATATCCTCAACCTCCTTCCCCGCAAGCACGTTTCCAAGAGGGTCATTTGCATTTAATGCCATTTTGGTACCTGTAGTAATCACACACACAAATTAGTAACAAAGAAGGAAAGAAGAACAACACACAAAACTAACTAAATAGATAGCCAAAACTGTTAGCTTCCCGGCAACGGCGCCAAAAAGTGATCGCTTCCAACTCCACACTACTATAAAGTACGGAGAGAGGGTCGCAATAGCTTTTACCCGATATGAGGGCCGGGATCGAATCCTCAGAGAGCTAGAAATTGGAGCTGGGTATCTATCTTGACTAGGGTCGTGTAATTGTTCTAAATGTCACTTCCAACATTTTTGGGCTTTTGAATTATAAATTACTATTATCAAACTACTAATTGAAACTAGATTATGCCACGAAATAATTGCTAAGGTTGTATCTAATAGGAAGAAGGGCACTAGGGTCGTGACATCACCTAGGTGGCTAATTGACTGATAGATGTTACTAAGATTCGATTGACATAATTGGGGCTTATGCTATAACCGTTGCACAATTTTACCCACTCTCACACCTCTCGGTAGAGAGAGTGATTTTGCCCAATTGACTCTCTCATGACCAAATAGGTAGGCAAATTAGATCAAACAACTAAGGTTCAAGTAGGGTGATTACTCTCTCGAGGTTTAACCCGTTAATTGGGACAATCATTTCTCATGAGTCCATCCCAATTCCTTGTTGGGTCAATTTTGGACACTTAGACTCTCTTTCTCAAGAAGAGTCATATCCACAAAGCACAAATCAGTGTTTGCAACCACCAATTTATAGATTAAAACATAAAATCAACCCAAATAGCAAACACCCATAGTCCATCTAACCCTAGATGGCAACACCCATCAATTACCCACACTAGGGTTGAGCCACAACCCTAGCTAATGGGTTTAGCTACTCATGCTTGAAGGAGAAAATGAAAAAATAGATGAAGAACAAGACATATTAATTAAATACTAAATTAAAGTACAAGAATCTATCAATAATTTGAAGCTAAGTTGCCAAAAATGGCTACAAAACTTAGATGCGATGGCGGTGGGACCCGGCATGCGACGGTGATCGCTCCGAAGCTTCACGAAGATGAAAATTAGAATTAAAGTGAAGGCTCCGACTGCAGAGATATTAAGAAGGTACTGGATGTTACCGTACCAAGCAGCGTCGTAATTGAAGTCATCACTGCCGTCGCCGCGCCGGACGGCGGAGGTGAGAAAGTAGAGCTGGTGGTAAAGGTGGCCATGGACGGTTAGGTCTCACGAGCGCACCCCAAAGTCTGGAAAATAACAGATGACCTAAAAACGGTAAAAAGTTCTGGACGAAGCTGGAAAAACTGGACAAAAATACCCCTGCGGGGTTAGTGCGGGCCGCACAAAATGGACCGCGTCCGCACAAGGCTCTTGGATTTCAAAATTTGACTCTCTGAAGTTGGGCTCCGCGGGCCGCGCAAAATGAACCGCGGCCGCGGAGGCAGCAAGCGCGGTCGGCACAAGGATGATCGCAGACCACAAGGGCTTAGAATCTGGCAATTTCAACTCTCTGAATCTCTACTTCGCGGACCGCAAAGAATGGTCGTGCGGCCGCGGAGCCTTCACCGCGGTCCGCACAATATGTACAGCGGCCGCATTGCCTGAAGCACGTAAATGCCAACTCTCTGGATCTACCTAGTGCGGACCGCACAGAGTCGAATGCGGCCGCACTACGCCTTTTTCTCCTCAGTTTGCCTTGTCTTTGATACTTGAGCAGGTTTCACTCCCTTTTTGAGCCGATCCTTGATATTTCATCACTTTGTCGATCAAACCTGAAATCAAGCACACTTATGAGCCTTTTGGGACTATTTTGTAACAATTTATAACCAAAGCGTAAGAAAGAAGGAGTATAAAACATGGCAAAATCCCTAGTTATCGGTCGCCACACTCAAAACAAGCTCCTGAAGGACCTGGCGGGTGTGACTTGCTCAGGCCAGGTCTGCTGGACTGACCACTGAAAGCACCCCGTGTAGGAGGCGCATTAGATACTGGAGATGCATAATAAGGCTCCTGAGGTCTAGGAGGAGCTAGAATACCCCTACCATGACGAACTGCAACTGGGGCACGGGCACAAGAATAATGACCCGACTCTCGAGATCTCTTGGCCTCCGTCTCCTCTCCATCCCGAGCATGCATACCCTCTACTCTCCTAGCAATTCTTCACCACCTGCTGATAAGAAATATCCTTCTCCAACTCCCGAGCCATGCTAGACCTGATGGTGGGAATGAGCACCTCAATAAACCGGCAAACTCTCTCACGAACTGTAGAAACCAAGGCTGGTGCATGCCTAGCCAAGTCAGTGAAACGGAAAGCATACTCCGACACAGTCGAAGTGCCCCTACGCAAATGCTCAAACTCTGTGCGCCATGCATCCCTAAGGCTCTGAGGGATAAACTCTCTCAAGAACATATCTGAAAACAGAGTCCAAGTAAGGGAAGCTGCCTCGGTTAGACTGTCCAACACAAAAGTATGCCACCACTGATAGGTTGCTCCTCGAAGCTGGAAGGCAGTGAAAGAAACCCCACTGGATCCTTATATACACATAGTGCGGAGGATACGGCAGCCCTCCTCCGGAAATCCTAGAGCATCATCTGATGCTAGACCATTGAATAAAGGAGGCTTGTACTTCTTGAACCTGTGAAGCCTCCGCTGCTCATCCTCGAAATTTGTTGCCCTGTCCTCGGGCTGAACTCGGGATACAGGCGGTACCGATATAACCTCTGGATCTGATCAACCTGGACCCGCTGCTCAGGAGTGCGGGCGGCGGGAGTCTGTGCTCCTCCCATGGCCTGGGATATGGCTGCAGCAAGGGGAATCAACCCTACGTGAGCTAGAGTAGTGTACATGCTCATGAACTATGCAAGGGTCTCCTGAAGAGCAGGGGTAGTAGTAGCAGTAGGCGTATCAGGTGCCTGGGCTTCGGCTGGAGCTATTGGTGGGTCCTCAGTGGCAGCTCGCACAGGTGCTCTAGCTGCATCACGTGCGTGTCCTCGGCCTCTACCCCAGCCCCGACCTCTGACGGCTCTAGCAGGTGGCACGAGTGCCTGGTCATCTCCGGTAGCACGTGTCCTCACCATCTATGAGAGAATAGAAGACAGTGGTTCAGAATTTCAATATCAAAAATCTTGCACGACAAGGAAATCAAATGAAGTGGAATTTTCCTAACAGTTACATAGCTTCTCGTAGATAAGTACAGACGTCTCTGTACCGATCCGCAAGACTCTAATATACCGGCTTGTGATTCATGACTCCTAAGAACCTAGAGCTCTGCTACCAACTTGTCACGACCCAAGTTCTCCCTCTGTGAACTGTCGTGACGGCACCTAGTCTCTATGACTAGGTAAGCCTAATAAATTGCAGAAAAAGGAAATGAAGGACGAAAATTGGCAAGTTACGGATAAAACATAATAAAAGAGTTTAAAGATGTCGCTCGGCATATACAATGCATACACTCAATACTGGATCAAACTCCAAAAACCTGGAATCTCATGAATCACAAACTAGAGGAAATACACAGTGTTCTAACTCTAGAAGTCTAAACATATTAATTACAGAAGGTTTATAGCTAAAAGGAGAATAGAGAGGGCTTCTCGGTCTGCGGACACGACAGATATACCTCGAAGTCTCTGAAAATTGCCTCCCCTCAATGATGGCATGGCTGAGCAAAAGAACCTGGATCTGCACATGAAAACATGTGTAGGAAAGGGCATGAGAACACCACAGCGGTACCCAGTAAGTGCCAAGCCTAACCTCGATCTAGTA
>NW_017672550.1:0-6404 GCF_001879085.1 Nicotiana attenuata
TCCCCGGGCTTCTTCTCAATTTTTAGCAGTGACAGACGATCTGGAACAATTTCTAGATTGTACTGAAAATGGCAGGCGAATGCTTGTGCCAAGTCATCCCAGGTATACCACTTACCATGGTCCTGTCGTGTATACCACTCCAAAGCGGAACCACTCAGACTCTGGCTGAAGTATGCCATCATTAATTCATCTTTCCCACCGGCCCCTCTCATTTTGCTGCAGAATCCCCTCAGGTGGGCCATCGGGTCACCATGCCCGTCATACAGATCGAATTTTGGCATTTTGAACCCTGCGGGTAACTGAACATCCGGGAATAGACACAAATCTTTATAGGCCACACTGACTTGGCCACCCAATCCTTTCATGTTCTTGAAGGACTGCTCCAGGCTTTTTACTTTTCGAATCATCTCTTCCTGCTCCGGGTTTTTAAGCGGCTTTTCAGTTTCCACCGAGAGCTCGAAGTGAGGGGTGTAAGAATATGACTCAGGAACTTTAAAGGTAGGTTCAGGAGGATAGTACTGACTGTCGTGAGCTTGAAACAGTGGCTCACTAGAATATCTTTGCAGTGTGGCGGGTGGGGGCGCCACAAAGACAGGGGTGATGGTGGAGGAGGATTTTGTTTGGGCGGTGGAGCTTGGGGAGGATAGGAAGTGGTGCCATAACTCCGTTGGTAGAAAGGGAAAGATGGAGGTGAAATCACAGTAGGAGGCTCCTGAGACTGAGCCAAAGGTGGGAAATATGCTGGATTGGCGGGATAAACTGGCGCCGGCTGACCCTTAGCCCAGGCCTGATGCATCTCGGCCATCTGCTGCCTCAACTTATACATCTCTTCCTTCATTGCTTTGACATCTACCCCTTCCACCTCTTTTGACGGGTCCATGATGCTGGTATCTGATTCTTGGCCTGCCATGTTCAGTTTGTTTTTTGACCGAGTGTTGTAGGAATGGGTTGCCAGAATGTCAACTACCTTTTGTCCTTGTGTTGTAAAGAGGAGTTACCAATTTAAAACCACAAACCAACCACCTTTCTGTAATGACATGACAAAATGAAGCCATCACGTTAGCGTTAGGGAATTTAACACATTAGTACCCGCACATTTGGAGAATGAATGCACCTAGGCAGTTAACAGCTTCTATTATGCTTTTGATCGGTCACATGCGTCATCCCGGCCTTTTCATTTTCCTTTATTTGCCATGCCTTTCCTCTCATTCTTCCCTCGTGTTTTCCATTGTTTGTTTCTTGCCTTTCCCTTTTTTCTTTTGCTTTTCTCTCTTATTTTTTCCCTCTTTTCTTTTTCTTTTGCCTTGGATTGCCTTTGTTCCTATTCGCTCCTTTCCTCAGAATTGTTTTTTCGCTCTTTTCTTTCCTTTGCTCCCCCTTTTTATTTTCTCTTGTTTGCTCTTGTTTGGTTTCTTATTTTCTTTTTGTTTTTCTTTTTCCCTCTTTTGTTTTTCTTTCCTTTCTTGTTTTTCACCTCTTTCCTTTCATTCTTTTCTTGTATTTCCTTTTTCATTTAGTTATGGTCGAATCCTATGGAGATTGCCTACGTATCACGACCCCGCGTGAATCAGACCGAGAGTAGTTCTGATAGAATAAATGTAAAGTAGAAGCAAAATATTTTTGGGAATTTCAATTTTATTGATAGCAAATACGTCTATTACAAAGACTCAAAACAACTAACAGACTCTAATGCAGAAAAGAACTACAGACTCCACCATCCCTGTTCCATTTTAAACGAAAATACGGACTCAATCAACTGACTGACTTTTAACGAAGAGGAAATACAGACTCCCCTAGAAAAGGAAATACAGACTCAAAGGACAATCATGAATACATTAAAGCTCCTGGTGCCCATGGGACATCGTTCGGTCTCGCCGCGGGCCTATATGCAAGTTCCCCTTATTTTGAGTCGTGCTCATCCTGCACATTTATTAAGGTGATTTGATCACTTATTTTGACCTAAAAGGAAAGAATGACACTATTTTTGTTCAATTTTCCAATTTTAAAACAAACGGCCGATTTTGCAGTTATGGCCTTTCAGCACTTCGGGGAGAAGATTTTAAGGTTGTGCCTGCTAACCGTTGAAACTGACTCAGGGTGGTTGTTCTCGCAAAAACAGCCTTCCGGCGCCCTTTTTGGGGACATTCGGCTTATTTTAAACAAGAATGGCGGCACCCGACTTATTCATGACGAAATTAAAAAAAATTGGCATTTTTGGCTATTTTTGAAAAGGGGAGGTTGGACCCGATGAGGGTTGCCTACGTATCTCACACTTGGTGAGAATCAAACCTGCGTAATTCGGGCGAATAAATGTAACTATTTTGAAAACAAGACTCTTTTTGTTTTGTTTTTGTTGGCAAATACACTATTTCTGAAGCAAGACTCTTTTTTATATTTTCTTTTTCAGTGGCAAATAAACAAACTAATTTGAAAATAAAACTCTTTTTTTTTATTTTGTTTTCCTCAAAAATCCGGCAGCATTTCGGCACTACTTGGACATTGGTTTTTCTAATATAGGTAATTAACTCTCTACACTGCTATTTTCTCTTTTTCCTTTTTGTTTTTCAATTGTTTCCCAGATATTCAAAGCCGGTCAGCATGCGAGTCCAAAACAGATAAATGCACAAGTAGGATGCATCAAGATGGTCCATTATTACGGGTACACCTGTCCTAGACGGACCCAACCCCTGTGTTGAGTCCCCTAAGTCATATGCACGTGATGCAAATAAGCATTCCTACTAGGGATCCGGCATGAGGTCAAGTTATTCTAGGTTCAAAACCTGGGTATAGGTTCTAGACTGTGTACCCGAGCGGACAACTCGAGTCGAGGAGGGGGTTACGTACCGGGAACCAAAAGGCCATCCGGCTTAGTAACTTGTCCGGCCTCTTTCTTATTTTAAGGTATGACACTAACAGAATAGGGAGTCTCCACCACTGAGCACATCCCCGGAGGTGTGAAGAGAAGGGTTTCGGCACAGTTTATATACAGTTCAGATAATATCAAAGCGGTAAAAAGCAGCATTTTGCACGTTTAGCATGAAACATGTAGGAAAATCAAATAAAGCCAAATACAACAATATATCTAAGCTCGAATTCTGAACCCTGAACCAAAGTTCTGGGTTCTTGTCCCCAGCAGAGTCGTCAGAGCTGTCACACCTCTTTTTTTTACTACACCCTGGAAGGAGGGTATAATAAAGGGAGTTTTTCCACTTAAAGGACAATCGGAACGGGATTTATTATTAAGATTCAGAGTCGCCACTTGGGAGATTAATGGTGTCCCAAGTCACCTGTTGAATCCCGAACCGAGAAAATTATGACTCTGTTAACAGTCCGCGAACCAGAAATCCGAGTAAGGAATTCTGTTAACCCGGGAGAAGGTGTTAGGCATTCCGGGTTCCGTGGTTCTAGCACGGTCGCTCAACTGTCATATTTGGCTTATTTATTTGATCTTGGTACATGTCCAAACTCATGTGCTTTTATTAGTAAACCGCTTTTATTATTTTTTTAATAAGAATTGCAACGTTGTGAAAATGCACCTCGAACCACGTCGCACCAGTGCACCCGTGATTGTTAACAAATTTCGACTTCGTTGAGATTTGGATTTGGGTCACATAAATGTGCACCCACTTTTAGGAAGGTAATATTATTAAAATGCGCGCCTAAAGCAACTACGAGTTTATTATATTTGGGGAAGACCTGAAATTCGCTAAATGGTCCGCCCGAATTCTAAGCATTTTATATAGCATCTATTGAGGGACCCGCGATTTATATATTTACTTAGCGAGGCTCATCTCATTTATTTTAAAGTCGACCTAGAAGAACTATGATTTTTCTATTAAGTATTGTCTCTATTAATAAGAAAAGGCCCCAATTAATTAGTATGTCCATGTATTATTGCCAAGGTATTCAAATAGGTGTTGAACTTAAACAAAATAGCCCCAAGGAAACGTTCAGTCTTGTGGGCCTTAAAACAGGCCCTTAAGAGAAATCAGGCCTTAAAACAGGCCTTAAACGTTCAGTAAATAAATGTTGTCCAGACATGGGCCTTGTGCAGAAGATAAGCAGGCCCAACCGGAGAATATGAGACATGGGCCTTAATAAATTGATGCCTACAGCAACTGAATGATTCAAAAAAAACCTTATCACGACAAATAATTGACTACTCATGATTCAATTGAATACGAAATCAGAATTGGATTATACAAGAGTCAAGACAAAACTGTTGAACGTTCAATCCTTAGGCTGATTTAAACCTGTATTTCGCGTTTGGATCTAAATTTATACACTAAAACAAAACGCTACTGCTAAGGCTTAATCCCAGCACTGTATGTAAACCTACGTGAGTCTCATCCTCTTTATGCTACAAAACTACACTACACAATTGCAGTTGATGATCCTATTAAACCAAATTAAAGAGATCTAAACAGTCCAATACAGTTCAAAGTTATTACAAATTTAACTAACGAAATTAAACCAAGCTAAATTGAATAGATGCGGATAACATAAGCATCAAGCTAAGAGCAATAGGATTTCCATTTTTCAAATTCTCAAATCAAATACACAGCACCATGTTCAGAGCTTGTACCTGGTAATTGCAAATAAGAAGGCACAAGTAAGATCAGCAGCAATTTGAGCAGTTGTAAAGCAAGCAGCGACTCACAGCAACACTTCTTAACCCAGGAATGACTTCAACAATCCAACATGCTTAAAACCAGGCAGGAACAACTAATCAACCTAGAACTGTTTCTAAAATCTCGGTGGAACTCAAAATTCTCTGGAAACCAGCTAAAACTACAACTGAACTTCACTTGCAAGAGATTAAGCTGAGAAATGTGTATCAAACAACAAAACTCGAATTTTTAAACTAAAATTTGAATGAAACAGTCTTTTTTTTTTTTGGTTTTCTGTTGATTTTCTAATGTTTTTGGATTTTGGAAGGTCTTAAATTTCAAATTTAAATCTGAAATTGAAAGAAGAACTTTGGGGGGGGGGGGGTGGAATTTTTAGAGGCTGAAAACTTGTTCAAGAAGGCATTAGGGGTGCCTTTTATAGGCAAGGAGTGGGGCAGAATATTCTGGAAGCTTTCACACATTTTTCCCTCTTTTAATTTCAGATTTCACCTATTAAACCTTCAATTTCTGACTTGTTTCTCAAGTTACTCCCCTAAGTTTGCTAAAATCTTCACTAAAGTCCTATTCTAGAAGTCCCTAGGGTGTTCTTTTAATCGTACAATACCTATACTACCCTTATCTTGGTTTTGAATTTACCATTCTTAACAAAATTGCCTTTTTCTATGCCCACACTACCCTTGCAAACCTCCTGAAACTACTGACCATCGATAAACCTGCCAGCTATAACCAAACAACTAATCTAGCCTAAACTAATTAAGACTAATTAATAGAACTTGAAACTCAAACTGAAATTAAACCAATTAAACTAACAACCATGTTCATTTAGTCAAACCAAACCACCAATTTTAGACATGCATCAACAGCTACTGAACAAATATGGATCCAAAACACCAAATCAGCCTATTAACCTAATGAATCAGAATCAAATTTATTATCAGAAGAAAAGCAAGCATATCAACTTGAATCAAAACTAATCAGAAAATCAAAACTATCAGTTGGTTGCCTTAAACGAACATTTGAACATATAAACTGGCAAAGGTAAGATGAAATACAAATAAGAATTAACCAAACTAAAACTCAAACTAATCACAGAAAACAACACAAAATTGACTAACAACTAACAAAACCAAAAACTCATGAGAACAAAGAAAAGAAATAATAAAACTGAGAAGAGAAACTTACTGATTTTGGACTCTACAAGAACTACCCTTCGAAATTGGTTTCCAGTTAATATTATATGTCTACTCTGTCAAGAATAGGCTTTTAATATTATCTGGAACTCAATCGCCTTTGAAAATTCCCAAAAGCCCAGGAACCCTAGATTTGAAATTCGGCGAGTTCCGGCGGGATTTGAAGGGTTTCGATTAGGGATTAAGGATGAGGGAGGTCAGGGGAGTGTAGGGTATGAATTTGGGCGGATTTGGAAGAGATAGGGTTTTGGCCGAGTTTTTTGATTCAATATTTGAGCAGTTCCGGCCATGTTCGAGACAAGTGGCTATGGGGGTTGGGTAGAGGAGGCTTGGGCGGTTCTGTGGTGTGAGTTTGGGACCATTTGGCGTAACCGGCGACTTGGCCGGAAAACTTTAACGGGATATTCGACGAGTTCGACGTTGATTCGAGGGAAACCAAGGGCAGGGTTGGAGAGAGGGGAACGAGGAGAACCGGTGGTGTAATTTTGGGGTTGATCGGAGCATCGCCGCCGGCGGCGACGATTTCCGGCCGGCGGCGGACGGCGGAGGGACGGTGGTAGACGGCGGGGTTACGGTGGGCGAC
>NW_017672550.1:6429-22087 GCF_001879085.1 Nicotiana attenuata
ACGGTAATCAAGCACACAACTCTGGTTTTTCACCTTCTTTGGTACAGGCACCACACATTAGCAACCAGGTAGGATATCGGGTTAACCATATGACCTTCGCCTCAAAACTGCTTGGTAACTCTTCTTTTGATTTTCACACTGACATCTGTTTTAAAAGTTTCCTCAAACTTCTCTTGACAGGAGGGCATTCCGAATAAATGTGGCAGTTGTGGACCACCAGATCGGTACTGTAAACCCGCATATCAATCATATGGCCATTTCGAAAATATCTTGTATTCAGCAACAATTTAATTATCTCCTCCCTGAGCGGGGCTTTCAAATGACACTTATTGTTGTTTTCCCGAAACCATTCTCCTGATTCCCCTACGATCTGAATTGCCTGATCTAATTCAAGTTAGGTTTGGGTTTTTCTCAAATTTGACTTAATTCCTGTACTTATTTCTTCTTTCTTCCAAAGCTTCCTCATTCATCGTATTCCCCTCGCCATCGCACTCAATTTCTTGTATATATTTCACATTGAGTTCTCAAACTAGCGGAGACGTCCTCATGCATGACACATCATTTGACCATAAATCCAGCATAAAAAGGGACTGTAACAGGAAGAGAAAAGAAAACAAAATATAAGCTATTAGCATGAAAAGAAAGAGGAAAATTGCATTTCATTAAAATTGTAAATAACAAGGTTAACTCACAAATGGACTGTGAACATAGAAATCGTCGAATTGACACCTTGGAAATAATCAGATTTAAATACTCAAAGCATAAATAAAAAACTGAGGAATCCCCATGAACTGCACAGTGCAATTAACTCGGTACCTTCGCCTGCTTCCACCATATTTTCTTCATTCGAACACCCTTTCGAAGCCTTTTCGATCATATCCTTAGTCAGGTTCTATCACCACAGGAATTGGGCAATTGCTGTACTGGGGCCTCTTTATACGCGAGTCCGAAGAGAACGGAAAAGCGAGGACATATGTTTTGGAAAAGGGTCCACACTCTCCTCTTCGTCTTTTTGCTTCTTCTTATGTCACGAGTAGTGGGTTTGAAACTAGCCCCGAAAGTTGTCGCGATTTACCAGAAGAGAACACTGCTGTATGATTCCCTGCAGTAGAAGCACCCAAACCCTTCCGAGCATAAATCCATTCCTTATCATCTCTAAGCTACCATGAGCAATGGGGCAGCTACTTGGGCATTAGAACAACTCCCTCCGGATTTTAAGCAACTGGCACTGTTCCATACTTGGTACACCCACGGACCTTTGTCATTTTCAACTCCTCTAAGGTGAATAGCATTACAAGAATGTCCTCTCATGGACCATGATCTCCCTGCGTCCCATTCAAAATTTGCCATTTGATGCAAAGAGACTGGTATTGCCTTTGCGGAATGAATCCAGGGCCGTCCCAATAAAAAGATTGTAGGAACACTAGACATCGAGCACTTGTGGAAACTCCAATAAGTGAATTCCATCAGGTCCTATTGTTAGCTCCAGCACAAGGACTCCCACTGTGTCTTTTCCTCGCATCAATCCCCAGTACAACAGATGCTATTTTTTATGAATTCTTGCAGCCGTCATTCAACTTTTTCCTAAGTGAAGAAGAGGCAAATGTTTGCACTAAGACCCATTATCATTAACACCAGCACACGGAAATCTTTCCACACTCAATCACTGTGAGGTAAAGGGCTCTATTATGTTCAGTTCCTTCCACATGGCAAACTCATCATCAGAAAACGTTACCGTCGTTTAACCTCGAAAATTTGTTTGCAATCTCTCAAAGAAATGATTCACAGTGATTTTTACTGGCGACATTTGCTGCGTTTAGAAGTCTTCCATCACGCCTGGCGGTGTTCATCCGAAGAGGATCAATAAAGACAATAATAGAGTCTGCGCTGAGGGTTTCCTCAATTGTTCCATTGGAGAGGGAAAATCGATAGCTTGTGCCTCATCTTTTCAAAAAACTCTCTCAGCTTCTTCTTCAGAACAGCCCTCTTTACCGGTGCCTGGATTGTCTTTAGCGTGCTCTTAATCCGTTTCTCATTCTTCAGGGGGCAAAGCACCTCCCTGATCTATGTCAACCATGAGTTTCGCGACATTTTTTCTTACCTCCTTTCCTTGGTACAGTCACAGTCACTCTGTCATAATTCCACGGGACAGAAAGCTTTTTCACTGAACTCACAGGCAAAGTGGGTCATGTTTTAATGATAACTGTTCTGTTTTCGAGCGCCTTTTACCAACCAACTACAGGCTTGAACAACTGCTCCTTTATTGTTCACTTAAACAGGTTCTGGTTTACTATCGTCACTTGGTTTACTGACTGCTCGTGTCCAACTGGCGGACCTAATGCTTTCCCTGGCCAATGCAATTTCCATTTGCTTAATTTTCACTTGCCCCTAATGCGATCAATCACAGTTTGCGACGACTTCTTTGTAGTCTCCCTTCTGCGACTAAACTCGATCATTTGAGCTCTCATTGATAATGTGTAAATGGATTCTCGTGATCATTGGAATCTCTGCGACCTGAAACTTCATTCTCCGTGTATCAATAAGTTCCTCGAAATGCAGTCCTTACAGATGCCAATATTCTCCGTGTCATTCCTGGCGCCCTTGAGCAATACTCACAGTTTACTGAATGGTCACAGTTCCTTCGGATGGGTTTGGCCCCAGTTTTGGGTTCGATCGGGTTTCAAACAATCCGCAACTGTCTCTAGTCCTGTGGTACATGGCTAGTGTATAGATTCACCCAAGGGAGTGAAAAGTTCTTCTTCTTTTGCAACCTTATCATTCTTAATGCGGAACTGGGTCGGAAATCGTTCCAGCAAAATCTCTGTTGCTCTTGGGGTGGGTATGGGTGTTTTGAGATGAGTAACGTATTTGTGGGCGAGTGGGTGCGCTGCCAGTTATTGTATGTGGTAGGAGGTGGGGGTATATCTGGGCATGGTGGATCGGAGATAAATGGGGAGCAGGAGCGTGGGCTAGTAATGGCTGCAAGTGGCCTGATATGGTATGGGGGTAAGTTTTTGGGGGGTGAGTCGAGGTTGGGATAGTTATTGGTGAGGACCCTTTGGATCCAAGCTCTGATTCCACTACTGGCCGACGCGTCTCTTTCTTCTGTCTTTCCCAATACACCTCCGGCTGCCCGCTTTGAATAGCCTGAGTAGTTGCTTTGAGTGCTGAATACTCATAATCTTTTAGACTTGAGACCATCTTCACCATACTTCCCAATTTTACGACCTCAATTGAAATTTTTCCCCACTGCGGACCACGAAATGACCATAATGGTTGGCTTCCAAATGAAAGCCCTTGAAGAAATAATCAACTCAATCTCATTCTTTCATTGGAGGATCGACTCTTGCTGCCTGTTCTCTCCACGCTGGAAACCATCACTCTCTAAAGCTTTCTCTGGGCTTCTTCTCGATGTTTAGGTCATTGACAGACGGTGCCGGGACAATTTCCGAGCTTGTAAACTGAAAATGACATGCAAAATGCTGAGCCACGTCGTCCCAGGTGTAATCCAATTCGGCGCGATGGTTCCTGTCGTGTTACCACTCCAACGCTGCTCCCATTTAGACTTTTGACGCTAAAGTAAGCCATTAATAACTCATCTTTTCCCCCCAGCTCCTCTCATCTTACTTGCAAGAATCACCCTTAAGTTGGGCCTACCAGATCACCAGGCCATCATATAAGTCAAATTGGGTAACTTGAATCGCTTTGCTGGCACCTGGACCGTCACGGAAACAGCGCAACAGGTCCTTGTAAGCTACACTCACTTGTCCCCTCCGAGTCCCTGCATATTTCGGAACGACTGTTCTAGGCTTCTTGACCTTGCCGGATCATCTCATCTTGCTAGGGTTTTTGGAGCTTTTTCTCTTTACGCTGAGAGATCCAATGGCGGGGAAGTGTAAGGTATGGTCCGAGGTGTTTGAAGTGCTTCGGGTGGGTAGTACTGGTTAATCAATGAGTTTGGAACATCGGGTTTCTAGTGACCTTTGTAGCGTGGCAGGGGGGATGCCACGAACACTGGAGCGATTGGTGTGGAGGACAGGAATTTGTTTTGGGTGGCTGGTTTGAGAGGTGGTTTCGTAGAACTATTGGTAAGCCAGGGAAATCTTGGAGATGAATTTACTGTTGGAGGATCTTGAGGCTGAGCTACGTAGTGGAGGTAAGTGGGGTTAGCGAGGAATAGGCTGTGGTGGATGTCCTTCGACCAGGCTGATACATCTCGCCATTTGTTCTTTATGTTTTACACTACTCCCTCATTGCATTTTAACGTCCCACTACTTCCTCCTCCCTGGATGGGTCGACAATGGCTGCTTAATAAATCCTGATTGACCATAGTTTGACTTGTTCCTTAGAGCGGGGTTTAATGATGGGTTGCCAGAATGCCAGTGCAACTTAACCATTCCTGGACTCATTCAACAACAACTTGTCATGCGGTTAGGCATTAACAATAGATAACCGCACATTGATGTTGATATGCACCTAAGCATTACCATTCATTATGGGCTTTGCTCAGTCAACATGCGATCATCACCGGCTTCCCATTTCCTTTTCTTGCCCAATGGCAAACTTTCTTCCCTTTTTTTCAAAATTAATTGTCCACTCTTTTCTTTTCCCTTTTCTGCTTTGTTTTGCTTTCCCTCTTTTGGTTTTCTTTCCTTTCCTTTTTTTTCCCCTTTTTGTATCATTCTTTTCTGGCTTTTTCCATTTTTTATTTATTTAGTAACGATCGAATCCTATGGAGATTGCCCGTACGTATCACGACCCCTGCGTGAATCAGACCAAAGCCGTAGTTTCGTGAAGAACAAATGTATAAATAGAAGCAAGAATAGTTGTTTTGGAATTTCAATTTTATTGATAGCAAATACGTCTTATTACAAACGACGCAAAATACAATAAACAGAGTCTATTATCAGAAAAGAACTACTAACTCCCCATTCCCTAATTCCATTATAAACGAAAATACAGACTCAATCAACTGCTGTCTTTTAATGAAAAGGAATACAGGACTCTGGTAGAAAAGAAATACAAACCCAAATGACTCAACTCCATTAAAAAGGAAATACACTAGAAGACAAACGCTAGTAAGAAGAAGAAATGCAGACTCAAAAAGAAATCATGAATACATTAAAGCTCCTGGTGGCTAATCACGGGACAATCGTTCCGAGGTCTCGCCGCGGCCTATATTGCAATTTCTCCCTTGGAAAGTCTGGTCCAAGTCAGTCGATTATTTGCTTCAAACAAATATCATTTACTAGATGCCAAGTAAGTGGTACGGGTCATGTTCTCCTGCACATCGGCATTTCCTGGTAATAGAGAGTGAGCAACGTTAGGATTCTTCTCTCTATTCCTCTGCCTATTTTCTTAAGCAACCGCCCTAATCTGTTGAGTCCTAGCTTCCATAAGTTGCGTAGCTGCCTGGCTTTGTTCTCGCGTAGTTGTTGCAAGTCCATTTCTAACTGTGCCAACTAGCAATGTAGCAATCTCTCTTCGACTTTTGGATTCTTTGCCATGTTTGATCAGTCGGTCTCCTGTGGCAATGACCTTTTTCCTTAATCCTGGTACTGCATTTCGTATTCTTCTTTCAACTGTTTAACCATACGGGCACGTCTTCGCGTTTTTAGCCATTGTTTCCGAACCCCACTAATTCCTTTCCGCTTGTTGAGGTCAAAACTGTAAGTCATTTACTTTTGCTTAGATTTCTATAAAGCTTGTATCTTGGCACTTCTGACAGGGTTTTCGGCCTCTAACCTCACTTTTGGATTTGGGGCCTCGTAAGCTTCATTCTCTTTGGCCATTTTTTTCTCACCTCGTCAGCGCGCGCTTGCAAAAGCTATTTTCAATCGGAGTCTTGGACCTGTTTTCAATGCTCAATATGCGGCCCTAGTCACTATTTTCTTAGCTAGACGAAGCCCACTGTTTCTGAGGCGAATGATTGGCAAATTTCTGAGGCGAGGTCCTTTTGGCCGGTCTGCCGAATGCAAACGTCCCTTCTATAGCCAAGCCTGATAATCAGGAGACACTTCCTCCTTTTGGCTCGATCCCAAAACACGAAGTATTTTGCCTCCAAATATTGACATTTTGCTCAGAATTGGCGGACCGTTGCCTTCAGGAAAACCTGGCCATGCGGGCCAATCTCTGACCATGCAACTAAGATATCTATCCTTGGGTACTATCTGCATCTCCCCAAGCTGTCTCAACACTCGATTACGGGGGCGTAAGGCCTTAAAGGCTGTCTAATCCCCATTAGAAGGAAATGTGGTCGGTGCTGCCGGCAATATAGTACGATTCATAAAAACGGGTAACCAATTCCAAGTGTCCACTCTATTTGGCTAGCAGTGAGGGACCGAAAATGTGTTGTCCAAACCCGTGAATCTTCTGGCAATTTTGACCCCTTTAATCCTTGTTAAAACTCTTACTAATGCATGTTTTCCTGGAGAACCCGTACTCAAGAACTGGGACGATGAACACAATCTGCTCGATCATGCCACATTTGTGACAATTAGATCTGCACCCCTCGAAGAAAGCTCCCCGGCCTTGCAGGCCTGTAGAGCAACGGAAGATCGCGGCCAATATCAAGTGCAAGAGTATTTTTGCTTGAGTAATTAACGAGTGCTGACGGACCCCAGCTATCTTATGTCAATGGTTCCCTGTCCTTTCCTTGGAAGATACTAAAAGCCCTCAGGAAAAGCCAGACCCATCAAAAGCGAAAGCGTCCGATGCTCCTCCCACTTCTCGATTTCTTCTGTCTCAACATAGCTTGCTGTTCGGGTTGTTGAACCCCCTGCGATTATGGCCATTATCGATGATAGATGTAAAGTTTTAGAGTACAGAAAGCATTTGCCAGATTGAGTCGTCGCATCATCTCTGCACTATTTAAGTACGTGATTTGTAATCAACTATTATGACCTAGACGGAAAAAAATGACACAATTTCCCGTTTCAAAAACTTCCAATTTTTAAAAAAATGGGCCAGTTTTGCAGTTACGGCCTTCAGCACTTCGGGGAGAAGATTTTTAAAGGTTGTGCTGCTAACCGTTGAAATTGACTCGGGTGCTGTTCTTGTGCAAAACAACCTTACCGGCGCCCTGTTTGGGGACAGTTGCTTATTTTAAACAAGAATGGCGGCACTCCTACTGTAATTGACAAAAAAGTTAATAGTCTTGGTATTTTTTGCTATTTGAAAAGGAAGGTTGACCCGATGAGGTTTTGCCTACGTGTATCTCAAATCCGGTGGAATCAAACCTGCGTATCGGGCAAATAAATTAACTAATTTTGAAAAAAGACTCTTTTTGTTTGTTTTTGTGTGGCAAATACACTATTTTCGACAGCAAGACTCCTTTTTTATATATTCCTTTTCATGTGCAAATAAAACAAACAAATTTAAAAAATAAAACTATTTTTTCTTTGCTTTCTCAAAAAATCCGGCAAGCATTTCGCACTATCTTTGACAATTGTGTTTTTTCTAATATAGTAATTAACTCTCTCACACTGCTATTTTTCTCTTTTTCTCTTTTGTTTTCAAATTGTCCCAGATATTCAAAGCCGGTCAGCCATGGAGTCCCAAAACAGATAAATGCACAAAGTAGCAGGCATCAAGATGGTCCATTATTCCGGTACAGACCGTACCCTAGATCTGACCCAACCCCTGGTTGAGTCCACTAAGTCAAAATGCGACGGATGCAGATAAGCGTTCCTACTAGGCGATTGCCGCCATGGAGGTTCAATTATTCTAGGTTTAAAAACTGGGTATAAGTTCTAGATTGGTGTACCCCGAGCGGGACAACTCGAGTCGAGGAGGGGGCTACGTACCGGATAACCAAAAGGCCATCCGGCTTAGTAACGTTGTCCGGGCCTCGTTTCTTGATTGTTAAGGATGAACACAACAGAATAGATGAGTCCTCAAACCAGTAATCACATCCCGGAGGTGAGGATAGCGGCAGGGTTTCGGCTACATTTTATTATAACGAATCTCAGATAATCATCAAAGCGGTAAATGCAATTAAAAGCTCACATTTAGCAGGAAAAGCATTGTAGAAATCAATAAACCCAAACATAACAATTATCTAAAGCCGCATTCTGTAAACCCTGAACCGAAGTTCTGGGTTTGTTGGTCACCCAGACAAGTTTCAACCAGAGCTGTCACACCTCCTTTTTCCTAACACCTGTGAGTGGTTAAAGGAGTATGTTTTTCCAATTAAAGGACATATCGGGAATACAGGATTTATTATTAATAATTCAGAGTCGCCACTTGTGGAGGATTAATGGTGTCCCAATCAACCTGTTTGAATCCCGAATCCGAGAATTATGACTCTGCTAACAGTGCCGCGAACCAGAAATTCCGACGTAAGGAATTCTGTTAACCCCGGAGAAGGTGTTAGGCATTCCGGGTCTCTTGTGTTTCTAGCGACGGTCGCTCACTGTTGTATTGTGATTTTATGCTGATTTCAAAACATGTCCCAAACTCAATGTGCTTTTTATTAGTAAAACCCTTTGTATTATTATTTTTTTGTAATAAGAATTGCAACGTTGTGAAAAATGCACTCTCGAACCACGCGCACCAGTGTGCACCCGTGATGTGTAACAAAATTTCGACTTTCGTTGAGATTTGGATTTGGTCAGCAATAAATGTGCACCCACTTTTAGATGGTAAAATATAGATTAAAATGCGCGCCTAAAGCAACTACGAGTTTATCTATATTTGGGGAAGACCCTGAAATTCGCTAATTTGGTCGCGCCGAATTCTAAGCATTTTAATATAGCAATCTATTGAGGGACCCGCGATTATATATTTACTTAGCGAGGCTCATCTCATTTATTTTAAAGTCGACCCTGAGAAGAACATGATTTTTCTAAATTAAGTATTGTCTCTATTAATAAGAAAAGGCCCCAATTAATTAGTATGTCCATGTATTAGCTTGCAAGTATTCAAATAGGTGTTGAACTTAAACAAAATAAGCCCCGAAGGAAAACGTTCAGTCTTGTGGGCCTTAAAACAGGCCCCCTTAAAGAGAAATCAGTGCCCTAAAACAGGCCTTAAACGTTCATAAATAAAATGTTGTCGCAGACATGGGCCCTGTGCAGAAATAAGCAGGCCAGAGCGCGAGAATATGAGACATGGGCCTTTAATAAATTGATGCCTACAAGCAACTGAATGATTCAAAAAAAAAAACCTTTATCAAGACAAATAACTTGACTTACTCCATGATTCAATTGACCATACAAATCAGAATTGGATTATTTACACAGAATCAATGACAAACTGTTGAATCGTTCAATTCCTTAGGCTAGATTTAAAACCTGTATTTCGCGGTTTGATCTAAATTTATACACTAAAACAAAAAACGCTACTGCTAATGGCTTATCCCAGCACTGTATGTAAACCTACTATCGTGATCTCATCCTCTTTATGCTACAAAACTACACAAGACAATGCATTTGATGATCTATTTAAATCCAAATTAAAAGAGTCAAAACAGTTCCAATACAGTTCAAAGTTTATTAAAATTTAACTAACGAAAATTTAAACCAATGCTAAATTGGAATAGTGCCGGCATAAGCATAAGCTCCAATGCTTAGAGCAATAGGATTTCCTTTCAATTCTCAAATCTATATACACATGCCACCATGTTCAGAGGCTTGGTACTCTGGTATTGCAAATTAGAAGGGCTTCCATATAAGTAGATCAGCAGCAACTGTTGAGCAGTTGTAAAGCATTAGCAGCGACTCACTTAGCAACACTTCTTAACCCAGAAATACTTTCACAATCCAACATGGCTTAAAACCAGCAGAACAATATATATCAACCTAGAACTGTTTCTAAATCTCTGGTGGACTTCAATTAATTCCCTGGTGAATACCAGCTAAAACATCCAACCTGAACTTTCACTTGCAAGAGATAAGCTGAGTAAATGTGTATCAAACAAACAAAACTCGAATTTTTAAACTAAAATTTGACATGAACACTCAGTCTTTTTTTTTTTGAGTTTTCTGTTGATTTTCTAATGTTTGTGGATTTTGGAAAGCTTAAATTTCAAATTTAAAATTCTGAAATTGAAAGAAGAACTTTGGGGGGGGGTGGAATTTTTAGAGGCTGAAAAACTTGATTCAGAAGCAATTAGGGTGCCTTTTATAGGCAAGGAGTGGGCAGATATTTCTGGAAGCATTTTCACACATTTTTTCCCTCTTCTTAATGTTCAGATTATTCACCTATTAACTTCAATTTCTGACTTGTTTCTCAAGTTACTCGCCCTAAGTTTGCTAAACATCTTCACTAAGAAGTTCCTGTATTGCTAGAAGTCCCCTTAGGGTGTTCTTTTTAATGGTAACAATACCATTTATACTTACCCTTATCTGCGTTTTGAATTTTACCATTCTTAACAAAAATTGCCTTTTTCTATGCCACCACTACCCTTGCAAAACCTCCTTGAAACTAACTGACCATCGATAAACCTGCCAGCTACTAACAAAACAACTAATTCTAGCCTAAACTAATTCAAGACTAATTAATAGAACTTGAAACTCAAACTGAAATTAAACCAATTAAACTAACAACCATGTTCATTTGTCAAACCCAACACCAATTTTAGACATGCATCAACAGCTACTCGAACAAATATGATCCAAAACACCAATCACACTATTAACCTAATGAATCAGAATCAAATTTTAATATCAGAAAAGAAAAGCAAGCCATATCAACTTGAATTCAAAACTAATAAGAAATCAAAACTATCATTTGGTTGCCTTAAAACGAACATTTGAAATTAAACGCTGGCGAAGAGGTAAGATTGAAATACAAATAAGATTTAACCAAAACTAAAATATCAAACTAATTCACGAAAACAACACCAAAATTGACTAACAACTAACAAAACAAAAACTCAATGAGAACTAAGAAAAAGAAAATAATGAAAACTGAGAAGAGAACACTTACTGATTTTGGACCTCTACAAGAACTACCCTTTGAAATTGGTTTCTCAGTTAATATTATATGTTCTACTCTGTCAAGAATAGGCTTATAATATTAACTAGAACTCAATCGCCTTGAAAGTTCCCAAAAGCCCAGGAACCTAGATTGAATATTGTGAATTTGCAATTGATCTGAGAAAAGCGGTTTGGTGGATTGGGGTTGGGGAAGAGAATGAAGAGAGTATAAGGGTATGATGTTTGAAGTGATTTTGGGGCGACTTTGGTAAGTATAGGGTTTTGGCCGGAAACTTTCTTTTTCGAGTTCGAGCAAAACTCTCAGTCTATATTCGAGACATAGTGTGTATGGGGTTGGTAGAGAGGCCTGGAGCGGTTTGTGGGTGTGAATTTGGGGGTCATGTTGGCAATAACTTGTGTCATGGCCGAAATATTTGACGGGATATTCGAACAGATAGGGCAAATTCGAGGGATAGACAATGGTAAGAAATGGAAGAGGGGAACGAGACGAACATCCGGTGGTGTGAATTAGAGGGCCGTTGGCATAGGGTGGCGTTCCACCGCGGGCGGCGGCTCCGGCGGTGTTACAGGCTACTGTACGAGAAGACGGGAAAATTTATGGAGGCTAAATGAATGCTTTCAGTAATTTTATTACAACGTATTAAGCCAAAGCGAAGAACCGTTGGATCAACAAGTTTAGCGCTTCAGATGAAGGTGCGTAACGATAAACGGGGCCGGTTTTACTGCGGTGAAATAATTGACTGGGTAGGGGACTATTGGGGTGGTTCGGATTGGTGACAACACTTAATTGGGCCAGGATACTTTCAATAAGAACGGCCCTATTTGGGTTGTTACCCCAAGTATACATTTCTCCTTTTATTTCCTTTTGGTTGTTTTTTTTTTCTTTTCATCTTTGCGTATTTTGTATTATTTTTTCTGTTCTCATGGAAATGTACCTTATTAAACCATACTTAATAAAATTCGAGATTAAACTATTGAAAATCCTAAAATTACTTAAAATTCTTACTTAAAAGATAAATCCAGACAATATAACAATTAAATTAACAATTAAAAGTGCAAAGAAACTATTTTTTGTGATTTTCTTTAATTTTTATTCTAAACAAATCCATACCTAAAAATGTGAAATTAAATTCCTAATGCAAAATGCATATTTTGTATTTTTAATATGAATTATTATGCAACCAATTAACACCAAATTCAACAAAAATTCACAAAAAATTGTAAAATAATAAAGAAATCAATTATTTGAAACTTTTGGAATAATTTGCTTAGGGCAAAAATCACGTGCTCACAGGTAGTACAAACTGGAGAATAAAGCGGGTAGCTTTTCACAATATATTATCCCGCTACAAGTTGTAGTAACAGAAGATATTAAATCTTTCCTTTATTTATAGTCTCAATATAATCAACCGCTTTCGCGTATACTTTGGAAACTGAATAAGTTTCTTTGAGACTTACTACAACACAATACCTTATTGGTAATTAATTGTGTTTCTCCAAAATAGTATAATTGGCTCTTGCAAAGTTCTCAATTAATTTTGCAGTACCACATATTCGTCAACACCCATATGGTGAATATCTCTTTTAAAGAGAAAGTTATACCATTATGGTTATGGTCAAAATTATATGCAAGATCTGTTTCTTGCATTACCGTTGTCTTTTAACAATCACAATACCAAAATATTTTGGCGTACAATAGGTACGTGACCAATGACCATTCATGCCATAATAATGACATTATTTCCTTATATCATCTCAAACCTCCTTTTAGAGGTGAGTGCGGTATATTCACTACCACTAGCACGTTCATATTCTTTGAAGAATGAATATGTATTCATAAATCAGATGTTGTCACATTCACATCATGAATGGGCCATAATCATCTATATGTGCTTTACAAAATCTCATGTCAAATCGATGACATATTTTTCACAGAGTGAAAGATTATTTTGAGAATCCTTATTGTTCTCATTACCACAAATGATGACGATTATAATTTCGTCTATTGCCACGTCCATATCCATTGATACATTCATAGTAATAATTTTGTCTTCTTTCAGACTTATCACATACTACTATCACATTCTCTTAAGGGAATGGGAATGGAGCAAATTTAATGGGACGGGTTTTCAATTCCTTGCCCACAATCATACATGAATTTTATCATGGCGAGGCATAGAAATTTTACCACTTCAGGTGGTTATAATTTCTTACAAACTCCATTAGAGTTGTAATCAAAATTTATTGTCTTTGCTTGTATTTAAAATTAAATTACAGAACAAAAGAGAAAAATACGGTAATATACATACCTTAAATCCAGAATTTAATCATGAAGGAAACTCATAGAACAATTGACAATCATTATGATCAATCCCAAAGCTTCTACTCAATTGGTTAGAGTCTCGTGCTGATAACGTGTTATAAAATAATAAAAGAACAAGAGCAATATTGCAGAGAAAAGCAGAGAGAGAGAGAATTCTTATTGAATTTTTGGGATGAATTACAATGGAGTAGAACCCTCTATTTATAGGGAGATGGTGACTTAGCCACCAAGTAATAAACCCTAGAATCTCTCTAAATATAGACATTCACCATAAATACAATTCTATTTATAACAAAAGTATCAATATAAAACTGGAACTAACTCATCTTATTAATTGAAAGTACCTATTAATAAAAAGGAACTACTTCCAATTACTACCTATTCTAAGTATGGTATGTCAGTGCTCCAACTACAGCTGCCATAGTCTCCTTTTTTTAATCTTCTCCAATGCTTTCTTATCTGCTGTAGTCATTGCTTTGGGTGCGCTAGCTGAACTCTTGCCCTATTCAAGCTCGGTTCTCAAAAACGATCCAAGAAACAATAGTGATTGCTTCGGTATGCTCATTTTTTTTTCTTTTTGACGTTTTTGGGTCATAAAACTGAAATTCCATCTGTTTCTAAAAATTTTGTGTGCTATAGCCCACACTATCTGCATGCATCCGGGCGATCGGACCCGAATCACCTAACATTTTATCGGCTCATAAAAAAACGACCCAAAGAACAATAGTGATCACTTCGCCATGACAATTCCTCCATTTTTGGTATTTTGGGACCATAAAACTGAAATTCTGCCCAATTTTCAGTTTTTCATGTGCTATAGCCCACGCTATCCAGCGATCGGACCCGAATAGCCTAAAATTTTACCAGCCCATCAAAAAGGACCCAAGGAACAATAGTGATCACATCGCCATGACTGTTCCTCATTTTTTAGCGTTTTGAGAACATAAAAATAGAATTCCGTCTGATTCTCCAATTTTCGTATGTTGTTGCCCACCTACCTGTATCCGGGTGACCGAACCTGTATCGGCTAAAATTTTGCCGGCCCGTCAAAAAGAACCTAAGGAACAATAGTGATCGCTTCGCCATGACCATTCTTGTTTTTTGGTATTTTGGGGCCATAAAATAGGAATTCTGCCTGATTGATAAATTTTCATGCGCTATAGACTACGCCGGCGGCCGGATCCGAATCGCCTACAATTTTGCTAGCCCATAAAAAATGACTCCGGGAATAATAGTGATCGCTTCACCATGTCTGTTCCTAGTTTTTTATCGTTTTGAGGTTATAAAACTGAAATTCCACCCGATTCTCATCTTTTCGTGTGCTACAGCCCATGCCACCTGCATGCATCCGGGTGACGTAATCGAATTGTCTAAAATTTTGTCGGGCGATCAAAAATGACCCAAGGAACAATAGTTATCGCTTCGCCATGATCGTTCCTCGTTTTTTGGCATTTTGGGGCCGTAAAATTGAAATTTCGCATGATTCCCCGATTTTCGTGTGCTGTAACGCTCGCCACCTGCATGCATCTGGGCAGCCGGACCCGAATCGTCTAAAATATTGCCTGCCCATCAAAAACGACCCAAGGAATAATATTGATCGCTTCGCCATTACCGTTGCTCAATTTTTGGCATTTTAGGGCCATAAAACTGGAATTTCATCTGATTCTCATATTTTGGTGTGCTATAGTCCGCGCCACCTGCATGCTTCCTGGCGTTCAGATCCGAATCTCCTAAAATTTTGCCGGCCCATAAAAATGACCCAATGGAACAATAGTGTTCTCTTAGCCACGACCGTTTCTCATTTTTTTGGCGCTTTAGGTCTATAAAATTGGAATTATGCCTGATTCCCAGATTTTTGTGTGCTATAGCCCACGGCACCTGCATGCATCCAGAAGACTGAACCCAAATAGCCTAAAATTTTGTCGGTCCATAAAAAATGACCCAAGGAACAATAGTGACCGCTTCTCTACGATCGTTCCTCATTTTCTGGTATTTTGGGGCCATAAAATTAGAATTCTGCCCGATTCCCAGATTTTCGTGCGCTATAGCCCATGCCATCTATATACATCGGGGCGACTGGATCGGAATCACCTAAAATTTTGGCGGCCCATAAAAAAATATCCAAAGAACAATAGTGATTGCTTCGCCATGGTTGTGGGGTTACCTTTTCATGTTGCCTAAATTGTAGTCTCCATCTTTATTTTGCTGTTGCAAAGGCTCTATTATTACCACCCTATGTCTTTAGTAGTTTATATTCTCTTTTGGATTTAAGACTGTTCCATAAGTAGTGCATGCATCCCTTTAATTTCTCTTTTTGTTCGATTAAATGAGAAAAAAACATAAAATAATTTAAGAATGTAATCATCCGAAATGCCATAAACCACTCATTCCTAGT